>NW_028318374.1:5505000-5675000 GCF_062004578.1 Staurois parvus | reverse complement strand
ATATTAAAGATGATGTTACGCTGAGTAAATAGATACCTAACATGTCATGCATTAAAATTGCCTATGCCTGTGGAATGGTGCCCAACTACAGTACCTAAAAATCTCTATAGGTGACACATTAGTCCTCATGCACACTTGACGTTTTGACAGTGGCTGTTTTTGGCTTTTTTTCTACAGCTAGTAACCCCCCCAGCATGTTGTCCTATGTGTCCATGCACACATAGACTGTAATCAATGTTTTTGGCAGGGGCGTTTTTTGGAAGGGAAAAAAAATCCAGAACTAGTGGGTTTCTAGAGGAGTTTTTTAGCTGTAAAAACACTCTAACGCTTAAAAAACGTGGCAAAATGCGTTAAAACACAGCGTTTTTGGACATTTTAAACCCCCCAAATTTTTGGGTAAAAGAAACCGCTAAAAACGCAAAAGCGGGAAAACACCGCTAAACGTTAATGCAAAAACGCTTAAAAAAAGCTGAAAAACTCACGTTTTTAACGTAACTTTACACAGCTAATGTTACCAGCAGGGACGGACTGACCATTTGGAAACTCGGGCACTGCCCGAGGGCCCGGGGTCAGTAGGGGGCCCCATGAGATGCCCCTGGTACCTTTATCATAGGCTTTTTTGGGTGTGGTTTGATTGTGGGCGAGGACACAGGGGCCCCATGATCCCCTGTTGCCCGGGGGCCCCATGAGTTGTTAGTCCGCCCCTGGTTACCAGCATTATCAAATGTCCCGTGTGCATGAGGGCTTAAATGTCTTTACAGATTACCAGTTTAGAGTTACACAGGAGGCCTGGTGCTAGAATTATTGCTCACTCTGATGTTCACTATGATACCTCACACGTGTGGTGCGATCACCATTTACATATGCGTGCGGAACTGAAGCATGCATTCATTTTTGTGCGCAGCTCAGGATGATGGAGATGCTTTAAAAAAAAATATATTTATTTTATTTGAATTTTTTTTTTTTTACACTGTCTCTTTAATTCTTTTTTAATTACTTTTATTACTGTCACATCCCTTGTGACAACAGTCAGCAGTGACAGCTCCTTTTTACTGAGACACCTGTGGTCTATTAGACCCCAAATGTCTCCTCTGCCCTTAACAGCATCAGATCAGGTCAGGATCAGTCTGGTCTGATGCTTGTACAAACTAGTAACAGCTTGTAAACAAAGGACTGGAACCGGATGAGACAAAATACTGTCTGCTCCCGGTTCCTAATACCATAGAGGTGACCAAAGATGATCTGGTCTCCGAAAACCTCTATGTTAAACTGGTGGAACCCGCTGGCTTCAGTGCCGGGCTCCCCAATCACACAGGAAAGTCCAGAGAGACACCAGAAGGTGGTTGAGATGATCACTCCTGCTGCCTGTAAAAGCAATCCAACAGCTAATTAGCCACTAGGATGGCTTTTACATACAGGGGAATCGATGGCTGAAATAAAAATAAATGTAGCTGTAGGCATCATCCTGGTAGAACCACTTCTACCAGAAGACATACGGATATGTCCTAAGGAAAGGAAGTAGTTAAAGAAGAATTGGATATAGGTATAGATATTTTATACATATGTAGCACCCACCTAGAGAAGTGCTAGGATTAGTGAGATTTAATTTTGGCTCACTGTGTTCAGTGGAGCTGTGTGTGTTTTGTCAGGTAAAATTAGCTGGGCTCACTGTAACTAGTGCAGCTGCCTTTGAATAGTTAGGTCTGTTCATTGTGCTCAACTGCTGCCAGTCTGATTGCTCCCTCTGTCTTCCAGGAAGTTGTACAACTCTCCACACAGGTGTGGAGCTATGCAGATGGCAGTATGAATATTTATGCAGCCCCGGCCAATCCCAGGGAGCAGGGCCCTGAAGACTTCTGGGTAACTGCATAAATACTTTGATAGACTGGGCTTCTGAGTCCCTTCCTGCTGAGGATCAGTCAAGCCTGGAGGGCTACTGCCCTCCAGGGCAAAGCTGCCATGTGCTTGCCTGGATACTGAAGCTACAGAGAGCTGACTAAGGGATTGTCTGCTGAAGATCCAGTCTGGCATCACAGAAGAAAGGTGTTCCATGAATGTTGGAAGGAGACAACAAACTTTCCCTGGGCATTTCTGAGTATAGACTGCTGTGAGAGGTCTTTTGGACTGCTGCCACCCCTCTATGTGTTAGAGTATCAGCCCCCTTCAAAACATACCAGAAAGAAGCCACGTGGAGATGACAGACCTGCCACAGATGGATTTTTCCCGGCAAGTATAACAACATATTTGTACATGGAGACTGGAAAGCAGGTATTGAATAGGTATTAAAGCTGAACTCTAGGCAGTTATAAAAGAAAATAAAAATAAATAAATGCAACTCTGTAATGAATAATGAATCAATAACTATGTTTCATTAATGCAGTCCCTGTACAACAAGACTTGAGTATAAAAAGAAAAAGCAGCACAAGGAGCCCATGGGGTTGATTTACTAAAGGCAAATAGACTGTACACTTTGCAAGTGCAAGATGCACTAATTTTCCTGGGAGCTTAGTGAATGTGATGAAGCTCTGCTGAATTCTATCATGCTATCATGTGCAAGCAAAAATGCATTTTTTTTTATTTTCCTTGTACCTGACTGGGTATTCTTTACAAAGTGAAGCTTTGCCACATTTACTAAGTTCTGGGGAAAATGAGTGCAACTGCACTTGTGAAGTGCACAGTCTATTTCCCTTTAGTACATCTGCACCAATACGTTAATGTGATGACATGAAGGAGAGCAGAGTGACAGTAAGATGAGCTCATCACTCTGCTGCTTCTCCTTTCACTGTCCAGTCACAGGATGGGGCTGGTCCAGCATTGTGGAAGAGAGTTGAAGGATGCTGACTGAGGACATCAGAAAAAAAGACTGCAGGAGAAATGTCTGGATTGAAAATGAATATCATAGCAAGAGCTGGTTGTGTTTTTTATTATCTTTTATTGGGCCATTCACTATTTTCTTGATAGTTTTGGCTGGATTTCTGTTTTAACCCCTTTTTTTACTGGGGTACATCTTTAAACAGTGGATTGGCACCCCTGTATTTACCCAGTACCGTTCATAAATGGCACTAGATAATAAGTCATTAGGTGGCCAATCTAAATATAAATAAACAGCGCAAATTTAGATAATTAATCAATATAATAAATCATATAAAATAGGTGCATAAATTATTCGTGTTTGCCCTTAATCTTAAACAAAAACACCCAAAAGTCCATGTGCTAAAAACATAATTAAATTGTAGAAATAAAAGTGCCAACTTCTTTTCTTCAGAAAATACTTTCACCTTCCACCAGTGCACAAACCAACATCGAATACACTCACCAGAACTTGGTGAGTAAAGGACCTTTAAGGAATTTTTAGGGATCCTAAACCCTCTTTGGTGCCACGCTAGGGAAAATCTTCACCCTCCGAATAGACTCCACCATCCAACCAAAAGAAAAAAACTCACATAGCATAATATTGTCACACAATAGTAACTTTTTCCAAATGGAGATTAAGGCCACTCACATGTTAAACACTTGCTAAAGGCATGTTTATTATGTATAAAAGGCTTCAGTTCCAGCAGATATACAAACTTTTCCTTCCAGGACTCTCACATCCACAGTGGAACAAAGACAGGACTCCTCTTAGACCAAACAGTGAACCAAGATGGCCGCTGGAACGCACCGCTCAGCGTGCGCTCCACTCACCGGAAATGACGTCAGGCGCATGAAGTGTGGACCGGAAATGCGTCAACGCGTTTCGCCCCTCCCATAGGGCGTTATCAAGACCAATCTGCCAGGTGGCCAATCTGCCCAGTAATCGCTGTGTACTGCTGTGTACTGACTGTCAATAGATAGCTTGGTACACAGACACACTGTACGGAGTCGGTCCAAGGGGTTGGGCACCATGTGATCCCCTGTGATTGGTTTGTTGGATGGTCTGGAGTGCTCAGTTGGATTTTTAAAGTGATCTACGATACTAAGAAGAAAGATTTTCATGTTGTCAAATATGAGTCTCCATGAGCCAAAAATGTTTGTAGTTGGGAAATTATATATACAAACTAGGGATACTCATTGAGGCTAATGGCCATCCCAAGAAGGCACAGAGGATCCAAGAGCTCCAGCCATCATGGCCCACTCCATCTCCCTAAGAAGTAGCTCCATATAGACAGGGTGTCAGCTAGTCCAAAGGTTGAGGGTCCATCCACGCTTAAGCATGCCGTATGCTCGCCGTCCATCCAGGACACTCTGTCCACAATCCCTCCTCCCTACCTTTTTCACCACCGGAACCCCCAGGTTTTTTTCCCACCTAGATCCCCTGGAGTTCCAGACTGTTTTTATCATTTTTCCAATGTCACCGTTCCATATTTTAAATCTTTTAGGTTTCTACTCAGTCTCTAACATATTATACATCTTTTTTTCGGGACAGATAAGCTTTTTGCTTGGTAGAAAATGGCATATACTTTCCTTTGCCTGAGTTTGTTGGGAATAAATAGGAAAAACATTGAAAAAAATTAATTTACCTGTCATTCTTTGCAACACCACATAATTTGCGCACCTGCATATAATTACCCCAACATACAATCAACAAAGTTTGCTGGATAAAATTATACCACATCAGTGCAACTATTTGTGTGACATAGTGGAATGGTAATCCTCAAAGTGGATGTATGCATTTTATTTTGGGAGAGCTTTAGTACCCTTTTAAAGCTATATTGTGACGCACAGGTAAAAAAGACAGTTGTGTAAATTGCTATCATAACAGTGACATAGGATTAACGAGGGCACAAATTAGCACGATGGTGACATTTTCACAGGTTTAAAATCGCTAAAAATTCGATTGACATTGCGCTCATTAATGTAATCATTTGACGCTTTCACAGTGAATTCAAATGTCATCCAGATCATCCGTCATTATTGTTGAGACCTAGTGATCCTTTTGAAGAGATTATTTTCTTTTTTAGAAGGACATATACTATATATATATTCAGTGGGGCAAAAAAGTATTTAGTCAGCCACCAATTGTGCAAGTTCTCCCACTTAAAAAGATGAGAGAGGCCTGTAATTGGCATCATAGGTAGACCTCAACTATGAGAGACAAAATGAGAAAAAAAATCCAGACAATCACATTGGCTGATTTGGAAAGAATTTATTTGCAAATTATGGTGGAAAATAAGTATTTGGTCACCTACAAACAAGCAAGATTTCTGGCTCTCACAGACCTGTACCTTCTTCTTTAAGAGGCTCCTCTGTCCTGCACTCATTACCTGTATCAATGGCACCTGTTTGAACTTGTTATCAGTATAAAAGACACCTGTCCACAACCTCAAACAGTCACACTCCAAACTCCACTATGGTGAAGACCAAAGAGCTGTCGAAGGACACCAGAAACAAAATTGTAGACCTGCACCAGGCTGGGAAGACTGAATATGCAATAGGCAAGCAGCTTGGTGTGAACAAATCAACTGTGGGAGCAATAATTAGAAAATGGAAGACATACAAGACCACTGATAATCTCCCTCGATCTGGGGCTCCATGCAAGATCTCACCCCGTGGGGTCAAAATGATCACAAGAACGGTGAGCAAAAATCCCAGGACCACACGGGGGGACCTAGTGAATGACCTGCAGAGAGCTGGGACCAATGTAACAAAGGCTACCATCAGTAACACACTACGCCGCCAGGGACTCAGATTCTGCAGTGCCAGACGTGTCTCCCTGCTTAAGCCAGTACATGACCGGGTCCATCTGAAGTTTGCTAGAGAGCATTTGGATGATCCAGAAGAGGATTGGGAGAATGTCATATGGTCAGATGAAACCAAAATAGAACTGTTTGGTAGAAACACAACTCGTCGTGTTTGGAGGAGAGAGAATGCTGAGTTGCATCCAAAGAACACCATACCTACTGTGAAGCATGGGGGTGGCAACATCATGCTTTGGGGCTGTTTCTTCGCAAAGGGACCAGGACGACTGATCCATGTACAGGACAGAATGAATGGGGCCATGTATCGTGAGATTTTGAGTGCAAACCTCCTTCCATCAGCAAGGGCATTGAAGATGAAACATGGCTGGGTCTTCCAACATGACAATGATCCCAAACATACTGCCTGGGCAACGAAGGAGTGGCTTTGTAAGAAGCATTTCAAGATCCTGGAGTGGCCTAGCCAGTCTCCAGATCTATCTCAACCCCATAAAAAACCTTTGGAGGGAGTTGAAAGTCCGTGTTGCCCAGCGACAGCCCCAAAACATCACTGCTCTAGAGGAGATCTGCATGGAGGAATGGGCCAACATACCAGCAACAGTGTGTGCCAACCTTGTGAAGACTTACAGGAAACATTTGACCTCTGTCATTGCCAACAAAGGATATATAACAAAGTAATGAGATGAACTTTTGATATTGACCAAATACTTATTTTCCACCATAATTTGCAAATAAATTCTTTCCAAATCAGCCAATGTGATTGTCTGGATTTTTTTTCTCATTTTGTCTCTCATAGTTGAGGTCTACCTATGATGCCAATTACAGGCCTCTCTCATCTTTTTAAGTGGGAGAACTTGCACAATTGGTGGCTGACTAAATACTTTTTTGCCCCACTGTGTATATATATATATATATATATATATATATATACACATACACACCACACACACAGGGCTTTTTTCTGTGGGAGCACCTCCAGCACTGAATATATATATATATATATATGTATATATATATATATTTAATAGCAAGGGGTTCTGGAGGGTCTGATGATGCTGGCTGCTGGGGGACCTTGTTGCTAGAGAGGATCTATATTGTTACTGGGGTGGGTCAGTTATGTCTGGGAGTGAACTACTGTTGAGGGAGGGTTCTATTGTTGCTGGCTGCTGGAGGATATATTGATGCCGACAGTTGAGAGTCTATTGTTCCTGGGGAGGATCCTTGTTATCAGTAGTAAATTCCATACAAATTACTTTGCAGCACAAAATGATACTTGGTTATGTATACTCTAAAAGGAGCTACACACACACACACACACACCACTGGGGTGCTCAGTATGAAAGTGCTGTGTCCGTGGAGTATGGATGTTCTCCCTGTACTTGCACGGGTTTTATCCAAAGACATGCTGCCAGGATATTTGGTTCCAGTCTAAAATGATCTTACTATGAGATAGGAACCTTAGATTGTAAGCTCCTTGGGACAGGGACTGATGTGAGTGTACATTATACATAAAGCACTGTGTACATTCAGACCACTATATAAATATGTTTTCAGTTATGCTTTTTTTTTAATTTTTTTACACTTTTTTTAAAGAAGTAATAAAAGTACGATTATGTGAGATAGGGACCTTAGAGTGTAAGCTCCTTCAGACAGGGACTGATGTGAATGCACTGTGTAATTTGTCATTTCTATATAAATTATTGGTAACTCTCCCAAATAAAACTAAAAGTTCAAATTAGAAAAAAAAAAAAGGTTGAATTTACCGTTAAGGATTACATTGAATTTGATTTTCCTGGAAGGGAGGAAGTGCCCCCCCCTTCTGATCACCCTATAAGTGCCTTGGAGAGGCAGCGACACTACAAGTCCCAGCATGCTTCGCTCCCCCAGCGTGCTCAGGAGCTCACAGTAGGCGCAGGTTGGCCGTGTCATTTCTACAAGGCCGGGTCTGGCCTCACAATCTGCAGACTCCTCGATTCTATTCATAAAAGTGCTGCTGGAAGCGTCTTTATCTCCCATCAGCTTAATGTTCCAAATCACAACATCATTTCTGTTTGGGAAGCCGTCCAGTTATGAAGTAAATAACAATTCTCAGTAACAAAGCAGAAAATAGAAGCACTCAGATGTCACACAAATGTTTTCATTAGACACCCACTAATAAACCTGAACTGGCGCAGGTTGCATCCTGGGCAACGCGGTACAAATCTCTCATGCTGACCCCCAATCCAGAATAATAAAATATTGATTTTTTGGGTTTTTTTTAATCTCATCATAATATTCTGTAGAGCTTTACCGTGTACGCCGAACATTTCGCATCATTAACAACTTACAATCTAACATCCCTGCCGCACTCATATGAATAATTAATAGGTCAATTTGGTTGGAAGATGATTTTTGGATTGTGAAAGGAAACATTCACATGGCCGAATATCAGCGGGCAGGGGTGCTTGCCGGTCAGGTGAACACGCTGTGCAAGGGGCTGCCGCTGTTATCGGCTGCTGTCAGATTTGCCACCTTTTGCTGCCGCACGTGCAGTATGTGTTACTCAGGCGGCAACAGGTTAAATATGACCCAGTCTTCAGCGTCCTGAGTTTACCAGAAAAAAATCTTCTTTTAGAAAAAGGTGACCTCTGCATTTGAAGCAGGAGCTCCTAAGGCAGGCCATAGACGGTTTGTTTATCGGCTGATTTTTCGTCTGAAAGAATAATTGGCCGATTTTCGCACACTTAGTGGGGCAATGGCATTGGACGATTTTCGTGGTTCCTCCTCATTTCGTTTATCGGTCATGCTGGAAAATTTGTGAAAAACTGCCGATTTTCAAAATCATTGGTGGCAACATCAGATTACAGAACGAACAATATTTCGTTTTTTGGAAGAAAAATCGGCCGATAAATGAACCGTCTATGGCCTGCATAAGTCCTGTTTGGGGCTGAGAACAAAGCATTTTTGTGGACTGAGTGGTGTCAGCCCTGCCAAGTTATCTTTGCTAATCTATTCAAACCCTCCTCTAATCCTATTATCCATAAAACACAGACTAATCCTTCTATAATGTCAAGATAGGAACTAGGAGGTCTAATTAAGCCGGCCATAGGTGGATCGAATCTCAACAGGGTCAGCGGGGACCGGCTGACATTCGATCCATCTATGGGAAGCTGTTTGTACTGAAGTCACTCTGTTGGTCAATTTCAGTACAACCAGCCTGTCAGTCCTCATGTACACGGGACGTTTTTACAGTGGCTGTTTTTGGCTTTTGACATTTTTTTCTACTGCCAGTAAACCCCCCAGCATGTTATCCTATGTGCCCATGGATACATAGACTGGAATAAACGTTTTTTCGCTTTTGACATTTTTTTCTACAGCTAGTAAACTCCCCAGCATGTTATCCTATGTGTCCATGCACACATAGACTGGAATCAACGTTTTTTGGCTTTTGACATTATTTTCTAAAGCTAGTAAACCCCCCAGCATGTTATCCTATGTGTCCATACACACATAGACTGGAATCAACGTTTTTTGGCTGGGACATTTTTTGGCTGGAAAAAAAACCCAGAACTAGTGGGTTTGTAGAGGAGTTTTTTAGCTGTTGAAACACTCTAACGCTGAAAAACGCTGAAAACGCACTAAAACGCCACAAACCAGCGTTTTTGGACTTTTTTCAGTAAAAATAACCGCTAAAAACACAAACGCAGAAAAACGCGGAAAACACAGCCAAACGCAGCAAAACCCGGCAAAACACTACTGTGAAAACCAGGGTGGATAAAAATCAATGATTTTTTTTAAAAAAAAATAAAAAAATCGGATTTTTTTAATTTAAATCTGATTTTTTTTATTTAAATTGTATTTTTTTGAATAAAATGCTTTTTGAGGAAAATATATTACCATCCAAAGGTTATTCCATCATGAAATAAAGATTAGTTTTTTAATTATGTAGAATAAGGCTGTATATGTTTAATTTGTTTGGTAAATAAATTCCATGAATCCATTCACAATGTCATGCTCTTCCAGAGGTTTTTGTAAGATTATTGGGCAGTTTCTCTGCCTACAAGATATTATCACAGATGCTCGGTTTACTTTTGCAGTTCTCAAAACTGAATTTGACTCAGCGGAGATCACATGCCTCTTCTTCACAGCAAAAATGTTATAACATGAAAAGAGTTAAGAAAAAGACCTTCATCTTAACTTCTACAAACTATGAATACAGAATCAGCCCCTTCAGTGCTAAGTTTCAAGAAGTTCAGTGAACAGAATAGAAACAATATTTTTCTGATTGTTTGGAGTGGAATAGATCTGCACAAGAAGAAAGTGAAACTAAGTGTGAGGAGGAAGGGGCTGACAGTCTAAGTTTCTTAAAATATATATATTTGGTTTAGCCAAATTAGTTAACAAACATGGATGTTTAAGCAAATCACATCTGCTGGAATGTTATTGTTTCAGTTGAATAAATCTATTTAAATTGTTATTATTAAGGTAATGATTATTTTTCTCCTTCCTAAGTACAACAGAAAAGTTGTCCAAATATGAATGATTAACCTATTAAACTGGGGATAAAAAAACTAATATGAAAAGTTGTTATTCTAAAAATCTTCATCTACTTGCATATTAAAGTTATACCAGCAAGAATTAGTCTACGTAGAAAACTAGGATTTATATCAAGCCTTACTGACTAGTGATTTACATCGTGATTTAAATCGTGATTTAAATCAGTTTGATTTAAATCAAATTTACCCTGGTAAAAACGCTAAAAAAAGCTGAAAAACTCACGTTTTTAACATGACTTTACACAGTTAACGTTATCAGCGTGTGCATGAGGACTCAGATTTGTTTGCATAAGTTCACTGTTGGTGGCTATAGCAGCAAGCAGTGATCATTGTGTTCTGCTGGCAGGGAAGGCTTCTGGCAGAACACAGTATCGCTGTGGGAGGGATTCCCCCATCAGCACTGACTGTGTTGATGGAATCAAGCAATTCTCTGTCCTTCCACCCGTGGTGGAAGACAAGCAAAGAGTATAATCCATGGCTTGCTTTAGACTCATTGAAACAATGCAGGCAGAGTGCAGAGGACATAGGACAGCTCTGAATTTCTGAAATGATCAAAGGGTATTTTTTACACGTTTTGAACAGGTATAACAAAACTGTTTCAATGGTATGTTGAAGAGAGCAAAAGGGAGCTAAAAAGAAAAGTTCATTGCAGGGGCGGACTGACAACTCATGGGGCCCCCAGGCAATAGGGGATCATGAGGCCCCTGTGTCCTTGCCCAAACTCAAAAAAGCCTATGAAAAAGGTACCAGGGGCATCTCATGGGGCCCCCTACTGCCACCGGGCCCTCGGGCAGTGCCTGAGTTTCCAAATGGTCAGTCCGCTCCTGGTTCATTGTTAAGATTTACATTCACTTTAAAGAGGACCCTCACTCTCCTTAATGACTTTGCATTATTTTCCTCCACCCCACCCCCCATCCCTGTTACACAATTAGATATTATTTCTTTATTGCAAAGTACCTTTTTTTGTGAGTCCAAGCCCCACACCTCCTGCTTTCTCACCTAGACGAGACTAATATTTGACCTGTCCGAAGCCTCATGGGAGACTGATGTCATGCATCTTAGGTGGCTTCAGGTCAATCTTCACCGCACTGCGCTTGCACCAGGCAATCTCCGCTGCACCGCACATGCACAGCCAGCTCAAAGTACAGCCGGCTTCTTAATGACATTAGAAGAGAACATGGAGGAGTGGCATGCAGCAATGGTATGCTGGGTCACACTAGACGATGCTGGATTTGCTGGAAATGTGAGTAAGTTTTTGAAGAACAACCTACCGGACAAGGTGGGAGGGTAAAAATTCCTAAACAATATATTTATTTTCCAAAAACATTCTATACACATCCATTACTTTAAATGGAATTCCAGCTTACACTATCGTTGAAAAATGTCCTCCTCCTTTCCTATCTATCCTGAGTACCCTGTGCATAAAAGATCTGTGTACTTACTTTTTTCTGGTCACCTGATCCTTCAGCTATGGCTACCCTGTATCATGGAGTCATGGAGCACTGGACAACGGCTGGGAATGCCAGGAGCCGTGAAGTCCTCTATCCTCTATAGGCTCTCATGGCCCAGCCATTTTCAGTGCTCCTTCCCTTTCCCTGCAGCTGCTGCTCACTGACACAGGGAAGCGGAAGATACACAGGGAAGCGGGAGCTGCACAGAGAAGCGTGAGCTGCACAGGAAAGCGGTAGCTGCACAGGGAAGCGGGACCTGCAGAGTGAAGTGGGACCTGCAGAGTGAAGTGGGAGCTGCATAGAGAAGTGGGAGCTGCACAGGGAAGCGGGAGCTGCACAGAGAAGCGTGAGCTGCACAGGAAAGCGGTAGCTGCACAGGGAAGCGGGACCTGCAGAGTGAAGTGGGACCTGCAGAGTGAAGTGGGAGCTGCATAGAGAAGTTGGAGCTGCACAGGGAAGAAGAAGCTGCACAGGGAAGCAGAAGCTGCACAGGGAAGTGGGAGCTGCACAGTCAAGTAGGAGCTGCACAGTAAAAATGAGAGCTGCACAGGGAAGTGGGAGCTGCACAGTAAAGCGGGAGCTGCACAGAGAAGCGGGAGCTGCACAGAAAAGTGGGAGCTGCACAATGAAGTGGGAGCTGCACAGTGAAGTGGGAGATGCACAGAGAAGTGGGAGCTGCACAGAGAAGTGGGAGCTGCACAGAGAAGCGGGAGCTGCACAGGGAAGCAGAAGCTGCACAGACAAGTGGGAGCTGCACAGGGAAGCAGAAGCTGCACAGGGAAGCAGAAGCTGCACAGTCAAATAGGAGCTGCACAGTGAAATGAGAGCTGCACAGGGAAGTGTGAGCTGCACAGAGAAGTGGGAGCTCACAAGATCACAAGATGGCCAGAAGGGAACAGAATTAAAAAAAATTAAGTATACAGATCTTGTTTACACAATGTAAGCAGGAGAGAGGGAACAGAAGTGAAGTAAAAATAGTTAGTGTTAGGTTTCAGTTACACTTTAATTTTGGCCATGTACAATTCTCTATACACACTACACATCCCATAGTCCATAGTCCATTTCAGTAATGAGCAAGGGAGGGTGGCTACATTCCTACATACATTAGGACCATGGAAAACAAATGTAGCCACCCTCTAACAGGAAGTCGGATCAAAGCAGCAAAAAAAGGAAATTGGAGACTTGAAGGAGGCTGAGAGCAACAGAAGGGATTTTTTTGAGTTAAGAATACATGCTTGAATAGAAATTTCCTTTATTCTTTAGTGTCACTTTAAGTATATTATTTTAAAGGCACTTTATTTTTTTGAAGCAACGGCATCACTTTAGGCACACACCAAATAAATACAATTTTCACATTTATAAAAAAACCAACACGTTACCATATTGCTGTACTCAGCCACCCATTGCAATCATTTTTTTTTTGCTGCATCCAGAATTCAGTCCTGAACCAGAAACAAAGCACTAATCCAATTTCCTTCTTCTGCCTGCAAACTGTTGCACGCAGCCGTCGATAATTCAAGAAAGGAGAGCACTGTTACAATATGCACAACCTCCGCTTTCATGCCAAATCAAATATCACCTCTGATGTTTTAAAAAAAAAAAGTAGCGAAAGTCGAAATTTGCATTCCCTCCCATAATTCCCCTGGCCATGCTACAAAAAGCTGTCAAACTCAGACACAAGTGTGGGTGGTCCCTGAGGGTCAGTGGAGAGGGAGGTGGATCAAATAATAGCAGGCAGCATAATGTGACATCGCTTGGGAAGAACCCTTCTTTTTTTTATCTGTCTGGGAGATTAGGCTGCTCCGGTGATGCTGTGATTTAATGCAGTATTTGCCTCCCAGTTAAAAGGCCAATGGCTTTCATAGACAGCGTATCCTGATGCATCCCACCCCTCCAGTGCAGACACATCAGGGCTGGTCTGGTGACATGTGTTAGTTGTGATAAGCAGAGGGTATTACCAGCTAGAATCTGCAGCTGATCTCTCAGCGTGTGTACAAGTTTTCCCAGCACGTCAAGCAAAAAAAAAAAAAAAAAAAAAATGAAATCAATGTTGTTATACAGACAACGAGCCCCCACCCCCCCTTCCCCCATTCGCTCAAAAGTGCCGGTGAGGACCATTAATCACCACAAGTGCTGCACATAAGATGCCATCTGGCAGACCTCCAGCTGAGGATAACTCTATCTCCCAGCCTACCTTGTGGTCCAAGACGCTGATGTAGCCGTCCAGGACAGGGATGGGGGGGTCCTCCCTGGCGTTGGTCTTGGCCTCACTCCGGACTGTTGCTGTGGATGCAGGCTGTGAGCTTTGTACCTTCATGGTCCTCATATTGCTGTACATGATCACCAGACTGGTACACATGGTGCTAAGAGCGAGCAACACTGCCAACCCATGGCGCTGTAGATAGAAAGGGGGGCACAGTTACCATCCATCAAAGAGCCGGTAGCAAAATGTCTTACCTACAGCCTATACATCATATCATGTGGTGTCTAACACTGCTCCTGTGTCTTACATTTCATGTATGTCCTGCATGCATTTGTTTGAAATCCATCATTTTGTCGTCCCCCCCCCCCCCTTTTTTTTTCTCTCTGCTGTTTATAGATACACATTTTACGTCCATTGTGTCTGGGAAATCTATGCATGGCCAGATATTTGTAAGCACATTAATTCATTGCCAACAATTGAAAGAGTTGCAATCGGTTCAGGCATGGCTTGCAATAATTAGGCCATGAAGGGGTTAACTACAGAGCCAAAATGATGACTTCTAAGTATCGGAAGAATTCTCCGTCTCATGCAGAGGTCTTCGTGTGTAAAGGAAATCTCCATGTTCGCCCATGGCAGTTCCTTTTTTGCCATAGGAAAAGTGGTGGCTTCTGTGCCACATCAGGACGTTGGGTGATTTGGGAAGAAACATTGTGGTGGGTCGGGAGTGGAAGACCTCCTGCTGCTTTTAGTAATGCTGACTACGAATAATGGGTAATACTTAAAGGCAGAACTCATAGCGTCAAAGGATCCAACACTCGAAAATAGTTGGGGGACACTACAAAGAAAGAGATCAATTTGGTCAAATGTGGACCGAATATTTTGATTGTTTACCCCAGTTAGTGCAGCTGATTCTAAAAGATAAGGTTTTTTTTTCCACCAAAATTATTATTATTGGACTATTGTATTAACCTCTGCATGCATTAGAAATCTGCCCAGGTGTCCCCCTGAACCCTAGGAGCTCCAGTTGCTGGTGCACATGGGGACTTTTAGCTCCACAATGGCTGGAGAGCTCTGATTCTGGATGATAATATTCTAGTACAAGATAAATATGACAGACAACCCAGTACAAATCCTTCTGCCATAAAGTTACATTAGACAATGACAATTAAGCGTTATGCTGCGCTGGCCCCAGGTGACCTCAAGTTGGCCGTCCACCTGTCACAAAGCCCCTGCTGACTCCAAAGTCATCCATAGTCATAGGTTATATAGCTGTCATTTGGATACAATTCTCAGAGCTGCCATAGACAGGCAGATTTATAATGATTAGGAATGATGGTAGTGGTCATGTACCCTTTCTACCTGGGATTGTCTGCTATTCCTCTCCAACTTGCCTAGGGTACAAATGCAAGAAGTGATAAGTTTGCTCCCTTTGCTACGGAAGAAAGGGAACAGCTACTTGGGTTGTCCAGTAAATTGGAAAATCAACACCTTGTACAATGGCCAATCAGATTTGTTGTTAACCCCTGGAAAGCTCAGTTGTTGCAAGCAGTTGCATTCATTGCCATGTGCGACCACCTTTAGATTTGGCCATAGTTCCCTTAGGACGTTCCATAATCATATCAACATCTGGCCATGAAGCCTGACAATAGTTCAGTACACCACTTAAAGTGATTTTCTTATACAAAAATGTGCATGCACTGAATCGTCCAATCACAAGCAGGAAACACATTTCAGAACCATTATCTTTACACCAGTTCCCGCCATTAGCCTCCATAACTTTTTGAAGAGCCTTCAGTTCATGTATTATCCTTTATGAATAGTCAGACGTCTCGATCCATAAGGGTAAGACAGCAAGAGATGGATCTCTAATTTTAAAAAAGTCCAATTTGAAATGACTTTCACATGGCTAAAATAAAGATCCTTATCCTTGTGTTGAAGCTTTGTGAATTGAGCCTAAAGTCTACCTATACTTGATACATTTTGGCAAATGGCAGGAATCGTGTAAAAAAAATATATATTACCCAACTTTTTTCTAGGCAAAAACATTTCGAGAACTACCAACATGACCGTATATATACCGTCTATCTTTGAAACAAACGATTGCTCTGAAAGTCTATGCATCATGTAATTAATGAATGTCTATGTGTACATGGTGTCATAAAAATTTCCAAATGGGATGGGTACAGGTCAATCAAACATGCACCTTAATCATTCTGCTCATCATTTTCATCATCATCTTCATCCCCTTATCATCCTGCTCCAACTTTTTAGATGAAAGTTAACCATGATAAAACGGTTCCGATTTATCTCATTAACCTGCCACTCTGTGACACCACAACACTCAGCATGCACAGGAAACCACGGCGTCTAGTTCCACTGGCCATGAAGCACGCTGGGTCTCCCTCAACAGCTGGACATGCCTAGTTACAGGCGCCCACACCCCTGGCAAAGCGTTGGCCAAATAACTGTAAAATATGCTAGCCAACTAGAAAATCTAGGACATTTTAAGTTACAGGTGCCTTTTCCAACAACACTCAAAAAAAAAAGAAAAAGTTATTTCCTAGTTTTTCATTTTTTTAGCTACCAAGCTCCTGGGATTCGACCAGCCATGAAGTCAGGGGTCCCCCCAAATGCACCCTGAGTCCCCATTCTAAATTTTGCAAAGTTTTGACAATAAGGATTGTAAGCTGTGATCGGCGTGATCGGTGCACTTGTATCCCTTCCCCCGACCCCCTTGTCCCCAAGCAGGCTTATACCGTTAATTGCAATAATTGACTTACCAGCAGTGTCTTCATCTTGTGCTGTTCAGCAAGGGAAGATCAGACGTCCTCATCAGCTAGGTAGCCCGGCTCTCTCCTATCTGCCTCCGCTGCTTCCATCGTAGACAAGCTCTGACATCTCCTTTAAGAGAAAAAGGGTGGCAGTTGAGTGGGAAGGCAGGGCAGGGAGAGGCAGCACAGGGTGGGGGGGAGAGGCAGGGCAGGCAGGGCAGCCTCTCCAGCTTGAGCTGCTGTTGCTGAGATTACAGACAGATTTAAACTGGACCCTCTTGCTCTGTGTCTGATTCTACACAACTGCTGCCAGCTTGCGTCTGCCGGGTCCTAATGCCGTTCCTTTCACTGATGCAGAATACAAAAGCATTGCTGATGGCTGGTCCAGGGGAAGCTTTTTGTTTTAAAGGGACATGGCACTGCTGAACTGAAAGCTGCTCTATGGAATAGAGGTTGTAAATGTTCCTTGCCAAAAAATCTGAGATGTGGACTCTTGACATCTTAGATATTTAGGATGCTCCTAACAGGGACTAAAAGAATCTCCCCCTCATCCTCACCATTTTACTCATGTGTATAGAGCTGACTCCATACTGGCAGATGAATGGATTAGGGGCCACTTCACACTTGTGCGTGCCTTAACGTATGCATATGTATATGTTTTGCTGCGTAAAGACGCACAATTCATTTTGAATAGACATGTAACCCATCTCGGTGCATGGGAAATCAAACTAAGCTTTTTTTCAATGTAGCATCCCATAGGGCACTGATGGTTGACCTATGTGTTCCTAAGACGCATGCGTGCTGTGGAGTGCTGACTCCATGCATTTTAATGCAACTCAAGTCCTGATTCAGTGGTCTCCAAACTGCGGCCCTTTGCTTGCTTTTATCTGACCCTTGGGGCATTATTCCCCCCACCATCAGCAACAGTGGGAATAGTTCCTGCCACTGACTCCAATGATGGGACACTATTCCTTCCACTGACACCAATGATGGGACACTATTCCTCCCACTGATACCAATGATGGGGCACTATTCCTCCCACTGACACCAATTATGGGGCACTATTCCTTCCACTGACACCAATGATGGAGCACTATTCCTCCTACTGACACTAATGATAAGGCACCAGGGGCAGACTGACCATTCGAGCACTTGGGCACTGCCCGAGGGCCCGGGGTCAGTAGGGGGCCCCATTAAATGCCCCTGGTACCTTTTATAGGCTTTTTTTGAGTGTGGGCAAGGACACAGGGGCCCCGTGATCCCCTATTGCCTGGGGGCCCCATGAGTTGTCAGTCCACCCCTGTAAGGCACTATTCCTCCTTCTAACACCAATGATGGGGCACTATTCCTTATTCTAACACCAATGATGGGGCACTATTCCTCCTACTGACACTAATGATAAGGCACTATTACGCCCACTGACACCAATGATGGAGCACTATTCCTCCTTCTAACACCAATGATAATGCACTATTCTGCCCACTGGCACCAATGATGGGGCACTATTCCTCCTTCTAACACCAATGATAACGCACTATTCCGCCCACTGACACCAATGATGGAGCACTATTCCTCCCACTGACACCAGTGATGGGAAACTATTCCTTCCACTGATACCAATGATAGGACACTATTCCTCCCACTGACACCAATGATAGAGCACTATTCCTCCTTCTAACACCAATGATGGGGCACTATTTGTCCTTCTAACATTAATGATGGGGCACTATTCCTTCCACTGACAACAATAATGGGGCATTATTCCTCCCACTGACACCAATGATAGGGCACTATTTCTCCTACTGACACTAATGATAACGCACTATTCCACCCACTGACACCAATGATGGAGCACTATTCCCCATCCTTACACTAATGATACAACACTATTCTGTCCACTGACACCTATGATGGGGCACTATTCCTCCCACTGACACCAATAATAGGGCATCAAGGGGTTGGAACCAAGGGACAGTGCTCGTAGGTGCGTAGAGGGGGTGGGGACAAAAAGTAACTCAGAATGGGGGGAGTTCCTTCACCTACTGTCCGAGAAAAAAAAACCCTGCATACATGGTTAGATTTTTGTCCAAACTTTCATACAGAAATTCTAAAAAATTGTTGGTCAGAACATTCTTTCTTGCCATCAAGTCAACTAATTTTGAAAACTGGTAACATTTGGTCCGGATCTGATATTTGAATGGAATCCCAGACGTATTAAACTGGTTTCATTACAATATGTATGATTTTTTCCTGAACAAAATTTATATTCACTTTCAATAAATTTGTTCGTTCAGGAAAAAGTTTCCATCCTGCTCCTTCAAATTTTCTTATCACTACGGTCAAAAAGGAATATCGATTCCACTAACCATTAGATCCCACTAACCATTAGAAAATTGAACGAATGTCTGAAAACTCTACAGGTGTATGACCAGCTTTAGTCCTGTGCATGAACATGTTTTGTCGTAAGTTACGGTAAAATCGGTAAAATGTTTTTTTTCCACACATTACCACAACACATAGATTGAACTGGGCCCATTCACACTTATCTGTTTTCCTGCAGTAAGGCTGACTTCTATATATTGAATTGCGGTACCATGCGATAACGTGCAGCAGATGTGCAATGCATTAAGGTACCTTTTATTAAGCCCCTATTCATACCAGCTGTGGTGTATTTAGGTTTTGTGCTGCCCTAGGCAACACAAAAATAGTCTGCCTCCACGGACACGAGCCAACACCACCTTCCTCTTCCTCCTTCCATGGAGAGAGCTTGACATTTGCCAACCACACCAATGCCCCCCACCAGGGAGAGCCTTCCACTAACCCCCCCCCCAGAGATAGAGAGAAAGACACTCATCTTCACAGCTCCGGACATCCCCGGGAATGAGAGTCAGTCTCTACATATACACCATCAAGCAGTCTGCAGATCCCACCTGGCTCCCACGGTGCATGTGTTCCTTCTTTCATCTCTTCTTCTGGGGGGAGGTGCTGCCCCATGAAAAATGCCACCCTAGGCAAGTGCCTTGTTTGCCTTGTGGTAAATACACCCCTGCATACCTGAGTGCTTTGCAGTGCAATTCCCAAAACACAACAGCACTCGGGATGAAGAATTTGATTTTTCCCAATCAGTCTATTCACACCTGAGGACCATGTCGATTGTCCTCTGTGGTATGAAGCTCAAAAAAATATACAAGCTTCTTCTGGGCAGAATCAGTTTTTTTTGGCACCACAGACTAGAACAGGAGCACCTGCAAAACGTGTTTACAGGCATTTTTTCAAGCGTTCCAATTTTAAAGGTTATGGGGCCAATACTGCTGGTGTATTACAAGTCATACGTAAAAACACATACAAATGCTCAAAAAAAGCTTCTAAATTGCTCGGCTACACTAACGTTAAGTGTAAATGGAAATTTAGACTTTTTTAAAAATTTTTGCATAGACACCAAAACCCAAAGGTGTGAATGGACCCTAAGAAAATTATAATCTAAAATGAGTGTAGAGACACACCCAGTGTAAACGTTTGTCACCATTGTGGTTGTGTTTAACCCCTTGGTGCCGGTGCCTGCCAGGGTTTGTGATGCTGGGAGGAAAGGCAGGGTTTAAGGTCATGTGACTGCCGTGATTGGCTGTCACAATGGTCACATGATCGGAAGTAGCGATCGGGACCTTTCCGTGAGGCGCCAGTAAATGAGCTCTTCTGTTTACAATGGATACGTAAATATGCAGCCCCCTCAGTGCCAACAGGTTAAGATGCTTTTTGGAGTTCTTAGGCCAAGTGAAAAGTAAAGGTCAAAGCGTTTCGGGGGAATGCCCCCCTCCATCAGGGTTGTGAAGATGGCTGTGGTTGAAACTGGCTCAAGGAACTGACCTTGAGCTGGAGAATAATTGCAAGTCTGACCCTTTTTAGTATTAGCTGAGTGCCGGCATTACTGACAGCACTAGTAAGGGTCAGACTTGCATTTGTTCTCCAGCTCCAGGTCTGTTGCGTCCAGAACCATCTTCACAGCCCTGATGAAGGGGGAGGCATTTCCCCCGAAACGTGTTGGCCTTTACTTTTCACTTGGGACCTATGAATGTCCAATAAACATCTTAAGCACAACCTCAAGTGTGACAAGCTTTTATATTGGGTGAGCCTCTACATTATAGATTACCCAGCAAGGCGTCTTGCCGTCACTTTTAGAGAGGCTGTAGCCTAAAACCTCAACAAGTTTCACCAACACTACACCCTGATTGGTTATGAAACCCCCAAAGAACAAATCACCTGATACCAGACAATGTATAGGTGCGGGGTTATTACACACACATACTGGATATCCTCAGAAAATGGTGTAAGGTTTGTTTTTTCTTTCTTTTCCATACATTGGCAGCCTATCCTTTATAAATAAATGACATGCTGCATTGCTCTGCAACGTAATGCACAAGTGTGACGGGGCCCTAAAGCACATACATTTTGCTGTATGGAAATTAAATTTTGAAGAAAAACGTCCTTTTCTATCCGAAGGGCCTGGTTCACATGTTTGTGCGGCAGTTTAATATGTTTTTAAATGAAGTGTGATCTTTGTACTTGAATTCCAGATAATTACTTTTTTCTGCTAGGGGTTGTTGAACTACACAGAAGGCGAGCACGGAACTAGCCCTGCATTACATAACACTGTAACCCAATAACTTTCAATTTTGCACCCACACTCTGCGTTCACTCACAGAACTTAAAGCAGAACTCCAGGGATGATATATTTGGCATACATACCAGCCTGGCACAATGTACTGTGTATGTGATACCCAATCAGCCTATGTGGAAGCTGTACAATGGAGAGGAGAGGTGGTGAGATCATTATCCATTCAGAGAACACTGCATTCATTGAAAAAGAAATGCAAGGAATTCTCTGAATTGAGTTTGTGCCAAGTGAGGGAATCCCTGTGGTTGCTATGCAGAAGGGAAGCCACTCAGCACAGCACCCTAAAGACCATGGCTATCACTGTAGTACAGTAGTTTGGGCTACTACAGTGAATTACAGCTTTCACAGAGGCTGATCAGGTATCACATATGCATATTGATGTAGTGCCCTCTAGTTGGCTAGGTTTATTGTTTGTAGACAGAGGCTGGGTAGCAGCTTGGGATGCGTCAGCCTAGGAGTGAGGCAAGAGTTCATCTCAGAACAGGCTGTGTACAGGTCAGGGCTTCGGGAGCCATCCCACCCTTCCAGAGAACTTTCTGGAAAAGGGGTGGAGGACAGGAGGAGGCCCAGATCTGCATGTCTGAGGGACCTTGGCCAATCCCTAGGCAGGAGGCCAGCATGGTGACCAAAGACAACCCTTAAATGTGGGAGAGCCTGAGCAGCAAGGGAGTTGGGTGGAAGATGGACTGAGAGGAAGGCTGGAGTGTGGAGCCAGGGAGAGGGCCCCTGGGAAGGGAGCCTACCTACAGGCTGGTTGCTGGACAGAAGGATCTTCACTGTTCCACTGTTAGAAAGGAGTAACACACAGGCAAAGGCAGCAAATAAGGCAAAAGCTACAAAGGCAACAGATGGGGGTATACACGTGCTGTGGCATGCTTCGCATGACTGTATGGGAGAATAAATCTCCCGTCGGCTGCCAATCTGACCCATTCCACTGAATAGAGTTATCTAGGGTTGCCACCTCATCCCTTTAAACCCAAACACATATTATTACACAGGTTCTGGGGGCTAAATTAGTGCAGTCACGGCACTAAGTGAGTTTAATCAGCCACCATAATCATCCACAGAACCTGTGTCATTAATATGTGTTTGGGTTTAAAGGGATGAGGTGGGAACCCTAGGAACCAGGGGCAGACTGACCATTTGGAAACTCAGGCACTGCCCGAGGGCCCTGGGTCAGTAGGGGGCCCCATGAGATGCCCCTGGTACCTTTTCTAAGGCTTTTTTGAGTTTGGGCAAGGACACAGGGGCCCCATGATCCCTTATTGCCCGGGGGCCCCATGAGTTGTCAGTCCGCCCCTGCCCGCAACTTGTACAATGCAACATAGCAGCAGTGGTGCAGGTTTTTAGGGGATAAATTAGGTGGTGAGGAGGCAAAGTAATGCTTCCTCACCATCAGTGAAATGCCCTCTGAAAAGCAAATCGATTTTCAGGTAGCAACACAAGTGTACACTATTCCATAGCAACAGTGCTATGGTCTATTTCCATGGAAGCAGCCATCACTTTTCCTGAATCGGCAGCATACTCATCCTGCACTCACCTACAGGCTCTGACACATGGCTTACTATTGGGCTCCCAGCAGCGATGCGGAGGCAGAGAGGAGACTCCCTATTTCTGGTCTCCGGAGCAGCAATTGAATATAAATTGCTCAGGAGGGGTCCATGACAGGAATGGGACTATGCCTGCCTTGTCAGATTGATATAGATAGAGGATGGGGCTTTAATTAAATTGTTTTGAAATTCAGATTACTCTGCCTGCACCTGAAATTCATTAAATAGTCCCCTTTCTTCCCTCAACCCGCTGCTGAACAAATGGTGCTTGGGGAATTTTTTTTTTAATTGCTGCAAAGCTTGGGATTACTACACTGGTGCCCAGAATTTGGGTGTCCCCTCTCTGCCTCTGGGCCCCCCTGTAGAATTGACGGGGCCAGACCCGGCACAGGAAGGCTGGCACTATCCCCTTGTTGGCGTCCATGCTTACATATATTATCCCTGGAATTCAGCTTTATAATGACTCTAACCTAACGCCTCCTTGACAATATCAATGCCACCATTCCTGAGCCATTTAGAACAAAGGCGAAGAATCAGTGACTGCTGTAGTGAACACTGTGCTTCAGCAAATGACTGATAGGGGATGATGAAGAATGAGAATCACTAGTCCCCATTGTGCAGTACTATGGTTACTCAAAGACTTTTGATTGGGAAAAAAACGTTCGGATCAAGGCAGAGTCCCAGTTCTCTTGTCTCCAATCAAGTCATATAAACCAGTATGCCCCTTGTGCTTATGCGAAGTTTATGACACAGCAGAAGTTGCAATTATAGGTTTACAACACAGGAGGCTCAATGGAATACTAACACGCTGAAATTCTGCCTTTTACTATGTTGTTTTAAAACAATACATAAGTGCCTAGACTGCAAAATGTAATTTACTGTTTTTCAATCATAAATGTATGAAAATGGTGTTATAGGAATTCCTGCCTGCACAAACCAATTCCTGATCTTGATGATGTTACGCTGTACATTAAGGGGAATATATACTTCTCAACTGGGTGCACTGCAATGCATCATAAGGGGTCATGCATGCAACTGCAAAAAAGGCACGCGGGAGTATTGTTTTGTGTAGGCCCATGCAGTCCACTGCATTGAGATCAGCAAATCTGCACTGCCTTCACCACAATAAAAAAAGAAAAAAAAAATCTGTCTCAGTTCCTGTGTATGGACACGTTGTACGCATGTAAAGGTATTTGCTAATACACGATATTGCCAAAAGCATTGGGACACCCCTTCAAATTTATTTATTTTCAGGTACTTATATAGTGCCGCCAATTTACGCAGTGCTTTTACATATATTGTACATACACATCAGTCACTAACCCTCAAGGGGCGTACAGTCAAAGGTCCCTAACTCACATTCATACATACACATACTAGGGCCAATTTAGACAGGATCCAATTAACCTACCAGCATGTCTTTGGAGTGTGGGAAGAAACTCACGCAGGCACAGGGAGAACATGCAAACTCCAGGCAGGTAGTGCCATGGTTGGGATTCAAACCAATGACCCTTGTACTTCCAGGTGAAAGTGCTAACCATTTAGCCACTGTGCTGCCAAAATAATTGGATTCACGTGTTCCAGTCATCTCCATGGCCACAGGTGTATAAAATCATCACCTAGGCATGCAGATTGCTTCTACAAACATTTGTGAAAGAATGGATCTCTCTCAGGAGCTCAGTGAATTCAGGCGTGGTGCCGTGATAGGTTGCCACCTGTGCAATAAGTCCATCCGTGACATTTCCTTGCTACTGAATATTCCACGGTCAATTGTTAGTGGTATTATAACAAAGTGAAAGCAACTGGGAACAACGGCAACTCATCCGCCAAGTGGTAGGCCAATTAACATGACAGAATGGGGTCAGCGCATGCTGAAGCGCACAGTGCGCAGAAGTTGCCAACTGTTTGCAGAGAGCTTCATATAATGGGTTTCCATGGCCGTATAGCTGCATCCAAGCCTTACATCACCAAGTGCAATGCAAAGCATTGGATGCAGTGGTGTAGAGCACGCCGCCACTGGACTCTAGAGCAGGGGAGACGTGTTCTCTGGAGTGAACAATCACTCGTCTCTGTCTGGCAATCCGATGGACGTGTCTGGGTTTTGTGGTTGCCAGGAGAATGGTACTTGCCTGACTGCATTGTGCAAAGTGTAAAGTTTGGTGGAGGGGGGATTATGGTGTGGGGTTGCTTCTCAGGGGTTGGGCTTGGCCCCTTAGTTCCAGTGAAGGGAACTCTTAAGGTGACAGCATACCAAGACATTTTGGACAATTTCATGCTCCAAACTTTGTGGGAACAGTTTGGGGATGGCACCTTCCTGTTCCAACATGACTGCGCACCACTGCACAATGCAAGGTCCATAAGGACATGGATGAACGAGTTTGGGGTAGAGTAACTTGACTGGCCTGCACAGAGTCCTGACCTCAACCCAATAGAACACCTTTGGGATGAATTAGAGCGAAGACTGTGAGCCAGGCCTCCTCCCCCGACATCAGTGCCTGACCTCACAAATGTGCTTCTGGAAGAATGGTCAAACCTTCCCATAGACACCCTCCTAAACCTTGTGGATGGCCTTCCCAGAAGAGTTGAAGCTGTTATAGCTGCAAAGGACGGGGCCAACTCAATATTGAACCCTAAAAAAGACTAAGACTGGGATTCCATCAAAGTTCATGTGCGTGTAAAGGTAGGCGTCTCAATATTTTTGGCAGTATTGTGTGTTTACATTTGTACAGTGCAAATGTGCTTTATTGGAGCACAAAAACAACTCGCATCCTAGAAATGGAGGATCCTAGGCTGCAATAGCTGCCTGCATTTTAAGAACTGGGACCACTAAACAGCAAAGGCCACCTGCATCCTAGCAACAGAGGACGCTAGGCAGCAATAGCCACCTAGTGATGGAGAACTCTAGGTGCCAATAGGCACTTGATTCCTAGCTGCGAACAACGCTAGGTGGCAATAGCCTCCTGTGTCCTGGCAATGAAGGACACTAAGCAGCAAAAGTCACCTGCATCCTAGCTACATAGGATGCTAAGCAGCAATAGCCACATGCGTTCTAGTAACCATTGCCACTAGGTGGCAATAGCCCCCTGTGTCCTAGCAATGGGGGACACTAAGTAGCAAAAGCCACCTGCATCCTAGCAATGGAGGATTCTAGACATCAATGGCCACCTAAATCCTAGCAATCAATGACACTAGGCATCAATGGCCAATTGCGTTGTAGCAACTAATAGGCTACATTAATGCTGTACACTTGTATGCATTTAAATTATGCATTAACATTTACATGTGAACTGCATACAAAGCAATCTTTATGCAGGATTTTGCTCCCAGCTTCTCCCAGCAAGATCCTGTGAGTCAGTTGTTGTATTTTCCTCCAGCCATGGACATGTACCCTAAAAGTGTAAAAAAAGAACTCCTGACCCAAAAGAGCCCCAAGTTCACTACATGGCCAAATGGCCAGAAGAACACACTGATAATATCAATTCTCTCAGAAGAGTGAGCTATAATAATTTCCTATGGATGATTATTCCAGCTCTGTGAACATGTGAGAGTCTTCCAAAGGAACCGGTTCTAGGAGCCTAGAGAGAATAGGATTTAATAAATGTGTTTCTAAAGGCCATATATAAATTATTATTATTATACAGGATTTATATATATAACAGTTTGCGCAGCGCTTTACAATATATATAAATTGCTATTAGACACGTGCGGTTCGTTTCGTTCCAAATCAAATTTCGGACAGATTTTTTCATTATTTGGAGATTCGGATGTATCAGAAAGCAAAATTGAAAATAAATTAGAATTCAAAAACAAAATCGAACAAACAATCGAAAAGAAATTTGAAGTGGAGCTCCACCCAAAAGGGGAAGTTCCACTTTAAGGACTAGTCCCTCGCACCTCATTAAGGATTGGCACCTTTGGAGATTGCGGGCGGAGCGAGTACCTGAAATTGACAGGTACCCGCTCCCACTTCCACTGTGATTGCCTAGGAAGCTGAAATTGTCCTCCCTCCCCGTAGTCTTCTGGGACACGTGACAGTTTCCAGAAGACTACGGGGCCATTCAAAAAAACGCAGCGCTTCTCGCACATGCACAGTGAGCACGCGGCTGTGAAGTTTCAAGCTGTCACAGCCGGGTGCCAAGACTGAAGATGTTGGCGCTGGGAACACAGGGCAGCCAGTGACACCGCGGGATTGAGGGACAGGTGAGTGTCCGTTCTTTAACCACTTGCCTACTGGGCACTTATACCCCCTTCATGCCCAGGCCAATTTTCAGCTTTCAGCGCTGTCGCAGTTTGAATGACAATTGCACAGTCATGCAACACTGTACCCATATGAAATTTTTATCATTTTTTTTCACACAAATAGAGCTTTCTTATGGTGGTGGTGGTATTTACTTGCTACTGGGTGTTTGATTTTTTGCGCTATAAACAAAAAAAGACCAATACACTTTTAGAAAACAGACGTTTTTCTTTGTTTTTATTACACATTTTGCAAACAGGTAATTTTTCTCCTTCACTGATGTGCGTTGATAAGGCTGCACTGATAGGCGGCACTGATGGGCACTGATAGGCGAAACTGATGAGATGGCACGGATAGGCAGCACTGATGGGCACTGATAGGCGGCACTGATAGTCGGTACTGATGAGCTGGCACTGATGAGGCCGCACTGATATGCAACAATGATGGGCACTGATAGGTGGCACTGCAGTGCACTAATAGCTGGCACTGATGGGCACTGATGGGTGGCACTGACTGACATCACTGACTGGCCACTGACTGGTGGCACTGCTGGTCACTGATGGGTGGCACTGCTGGGCAGCACTGATGGGTGGCACTGATGGGGGCACTTCTGGACACAGGTGGGTGGCACTACTAGGCACTGATGGGCACAAGTGGGTGGCACTGATGGGCACTAATGGGCACATGTGGGTGGCACTGCTGGGTACTTGTGGGCGGCACTGTTGGGCACAGGTGGGCGGCATTGGTGGGTGGCACTGTTGGGCACTGATCATCAGTGCCCTGATGATCGGTGCCGATTCATCCTCTGACAATTGCCGGTTATCGGCAGTACTTTCCTCATGCTGTGACAGCAGGAGGAAATTGCAGCCGATAACCAGCAACTGAATTTTCCGGTGATCTACTGTGTCATTGGACACGGCTGATAACGTGGTAAAAGGCCGCTGTGATTGGTCTTTTACCACATCATAAAATTATAATTATATATATTAGAAATTTAAATGCTGCTGTTTTAAAAATCAATCCAATAAAATTATAAACACTCAACAGCGCAAATAAATTATAAATACAATGACATTTCTCTAAATAAAAGTCCGAAAAAATGTAAAGTCCACACAAAAAAAATATTTTTTTTTCAAAATTATGAATTGTGCTCAATCCCAAAAGAAACGTGCTTCAAAATTCTTCAAACAAATGTGCTCACACCATCCGTGATTAATGCTCTTATCCCCACTCACCCGATGGAATGGACTCTTTGCTGATATGGCAAAAGAGTCAAACAAGCTTAACGTGGCTGGAAATGTCCTCCCAGATGCCTCTATACCCAATAACCTCCAGAGACGACTCCCACGATTGGATGACAATGGAAAACAAAACAAAAACAACAAATAGTGCAATACTGTAAAAAATCTTTATTTTAAAAAAGGCTGCCTTATATGTACTCACATGTTTAAAATATACTCAGGCTTCCATAATAGGCACAAAGGCTCATATTATGATGCTTATTCCGTTTGTAGAAGTGGACTGGCAAGGATAGATCGAAAATCCCCTCCAAACAACAGGAAAATACTCTGGAACGCCACAAACCAGCGTGCGTTCCACTCACCAGAAGTGACCTCACCACGCACCCACCGAAACCGGAAACACGTTGACGCATTTCGCCCTCCTCCAGGGCGTTATCCAAGACCCAAGCTGTGTGATCACATGACCAGACCAGATTGAAAATAGGTAAGTACACATCTTCTTTTCGACGAGTTAGGCAGGATAGGTAGGAGGAGGAAATCCTCCCTATATTGGTGGTCAGTGAGAAGAATGTTCTTTACATTGGTGGTCATTGGGAAGAATTCTCCCTACAATGGTGATTAGTGGGAAGAATGCTCTTTACATTGGTGGTCAGTGGGAAGAACACTCCTTACATTGTTCTTTACGTTGGTGGTCATTGGGAAGAATACTCCTTACATTGGTGGTCAGCTGAAAGAATCCTCCCTATATTGGTGGTCAGTGGGAAGAATGTTCTTTACATTTGTGGTCAGTGGGAAGAACACTCCTTTCATTGGTGGTCAGCTGAAAGAATCCTCCCTATATTGGTGGTCATTGAGAAGAATGTTCTTTACATTGGTGGTCAGTGGGAAGAACACTCCTTACATTGGTGGTCAGCTGAAAGAATCCTCCCTATATTGGTGGTCAATGAGAAGAATGCTCTTTACGTTGGTGGTCATTGGGAAGAATACTCCTTACATTGGTGGTCAGCTGAAAGAATCCTCCCAATATTGGTGGTCAGTGGGAAGAATGTTCTTTACATTGGTGGTCAGTGGGAAGAACACTCCTTACATTGGTGGTCAGCTGAAAGAATCCTCCCTATATTGGTGGTCAGTGGGAAGAATGTTCTTTACGTTGGTGGTCATTGGGAAGAATACTCCTTACATTGGTGGTCAGCTGAAAGAATCCTCCCTATATTGGTGGTCAGTGGGAAGAATTTTCTTTACATTGGTGGTCAGTGGGAAGAACACTCCTTACATTGGTGGTCAGCTGAAAGAATCCTCCCTATATTGGTGGTCAGTGGGAAGAATTTTCTTTACATTGGTGGTCAGTGGGAAGAACACTCCTTATATTGGTGGTCAGCTGAAAGAATCCTCCCTATATTGGTGGTCAGTGAGAAGAATGCTCTTTACTTTGGTGGTCATTGGAAAGAATTCTCCCTACAATGGTGATTAGTGGGAAGAATGCTCTTTACATTGGTGGGTCAGTGGAAAGAATGCTCCTTACATTACAGTGAGGTTAATCTACCCTTAAAGATAGCTAAAAAGATCATTTTTGTCAGTGGTTACTTATTTGAGAGGCAGAAATTGCTCATCACTCAAAGAACCCCTAGTGACATCTGGAGGAACCCTAGGCTACCACAGTACCCTGGCTGAGAGGAGCTGCCTTAGATTATTACAAAGTCATTATTATGGGCTGAACTCATTTTCGAAAAGTATCACCGGGATAAAATTTTTTCTTATTTCTCACTACTTTTCCTAGTTATAGTCTATAGAAAAAAAAACAAGAATATTTAAATTCCTCTACCAAATGAATAATGTATCTCTCCTGAAACGTTATTTATGATGTTTTAAGATAGACACAAATGAAAAGTTTCAATTTTAAATCAATTTTAAAACTGCCACATTGTCAAAATAAAAATAAATTGTCCGAACAGAGTGGGATTAATATAACATAATGCCTTTAGATTTGATGTAATTAAACTATTAATTCTTCCATTATTATTTGCAGCACACAAATCATTACCGCAGTTGTCAGTAAACTATTTCCCGAAGTCATGATCTTATCGGAACTTGCACGTCCTGTATAAACATAGTTGTTACCATGTAATTGTGGTAAATATCTCAGCTATTGTATCCTTCTTCAGCATGAATATAAATTGGGATGCGGTTATAGACTCCATTGTCAAAACTATTTACAGATTATCATTTGAAGGAAAAAAAATGTATAAACCTCCAAATCTCCTTGTAATCCATTTATACAGAATACAGGCAGCACAAGGGAAGCAAGGCATGGGTGGGAACACATTATAGCTCTGGCATCCCTAGTATGTAATTATAAGGAGCTGAAGTGGGATATTATTTACAGGCAGTTTTGTTTTATTGTAATAATTATGTATGGTACTTTTTTAACCCCTTGTCGACAACTGTTTGTAACCCCAGAACAAAATTGTTATATATTACAGCCTACCAGTCATTAGCTATGGTGGCTGCAGGGCCAGGACAAGTTGAGGGGCAAAAGGGGCACAGTGTTGATAAGGGGTGCACTGGGATCTTTGCCTGCTCCATTCCCTTGCACCTTACTGACAGGGGTGAATGCAAAGTCACTCCTGTCAGGAAGAGCACTGGCCTGATAGTTGCTGAAGGGAGGATGATGTTCTCTCCTCATCTCTTCTGCTCTGTGCAATCTCAATGTGTTGCCACAGGGGAGGGAGGACAGACCTTCCTCCTGTTTCCCTATGTCATGTGACATATCACATGACCCGAGACGAGACAAAGGAGAAGCTTCCTTCATTGTCATTGGGTACCATGCTAAGAAGGGGGACTGAACAGTGAGTAGACAGAGGGTGGGGGCACAACTCAGTCCTAGATCTCCTCTATCTCTTAGGGCTTGTGCTCACAGGTGGGTGGGGATAGTAAAAGCAGGGAATTGAGCCACAGTTTTATCACCTCAAACTGCTCACCTGAACAAGAAATGCAGCTGCTCAGGATTGTACAAATGCAAAAATTAAATGGCATGTCACATTCAGCAGGCTGTGCCACCACCAAAAACTTGACCCATTCAACTGAATGGGGCGATGCTGCAACTGCGTGAAGTGGGTTGGCATTTTTAGAGTTAAAATAGGTGGTGATAAGGTGACATATCGCCTCTGTGCCACCTGTCAAATGCCCTCTGAAAAGTGATTCACTAAGGATGGCTTTTCAGCAGAGCAGCAATGATATTCACATGTCAGACACAGCAATGATATTCATATGTCTGTACCAGTCCTTAGAGCCGTTTTAGCCCCTCTTTCTTCCTCAGAGCCCCTTATGGAGACCTTTAGTTGAGCCCAGCTCCTCTCTCCTCCTTCATCCCACTGACATAAATGCCAATCAGTCAGACTGACACTACTGATGCAGTACCATTTTTTCCCCGTGGACACTGATTCACCACCATTTTTCTTCTTTGTAACACCACTGGCGCAGGACCATTCTTCCTTCATGTGACACCACTGACGCAAAGACATTTTCCCGTCAAGTGAAACCATTATTGCAGGGGCATTTTTTTTTCAGTGACACCACCAATACTGACACCACTGATGCAGTACCATTTTTCCCCACTGATGCACCACCATTTTTCTTCTTAGTAACACCACTGATGCAGGACCATTTTTCCTTCAATTGACACCACTGACACAGGGCCATTTTCCTTCAAGTGACACCACCTGACGCTAGGGCATTTTTCCTTCAGTGACACCAGTGATGCAGGGACATTTTCCTATTAAATGACACCACTGTTGCAGGGATATTTTTCTTTTCAGTGACACCACCAATACTGAGACCTTTTTCCCTTCAATGACACCACTGACACAGGGACATTATTTTCCTTTGTCACTGTTAGCCCCATATTTTTGCAACAACTTTAAACAACTCAGTGTGCCACAACTATCAGTACTGTATCAGTGCATGTCACATACATTACATACATTTCACTGTATTCCCTGCTATTGGCCCCCATCCCCCTTAAATCCGAGATAGAGTAGAGGGTGGACAGAACATAGTTTGCCATCTTCACCCTGGACCCTGGGTAACCTTGTCCTAGCATTTGGTGGCTGCATTTGTTTTCCTTTTCAGGTTAAGAACCTTTTCGGCAAGTACAATTTGTTTCTGTAGCAAGTACAAGAAATACCAATGTATTCTTCCAGAAATGCAGTGTCTTCATCCCTTCTGGTGAGCTGAAAGTAAAAGCACAGACAGTGTTATCTTTCTTTTGTAAACTACTGATCTGGTCATCCCTTATGTATTGAAGATAAATATAGGAAGACAGGTTTGTAGTCCACCTTGGATATCAACCATAGCTCCATTCATAAATACATTGGAGGAATGAGTATAGCCATGGAGGGGCAGGAAATGTTATTATCAAGTGAAAATTAAGGGAAAAATCCTGAAAATGAATGTATCCACTGCATCTAAGGACTGGTAAGCTACAACATATTATAATTTTGCGTGTGGTTTTATAGACACTTTAAAGCTCTTCTCTGTGTCCTCTTAGGGTGGTCACTCCAGATGTTGGTTAAGCATTTGCATTTGGAGCAATCATACTACCCCTTAGAATCCCCCCAATTTTGGCAGTCCAGTACACACGTTGTTCAACATTGCAAAGCCCTGATAAAGGGGGACCCTTTGGACTTGAAACGTGTTGGGTTTTTACAGGGACTTTTTCTCAGAGAAAAGGTGCAGGAACTCCCCCGTTCTGAATCCACCCGTGTGTCCACCCCCTACTCACCTCCGAACACTGTTCCTTGGTTCAACCTTCTACCCACCCCCCAGTATTGCCCCTTTTACAGAACACAGAACCAAGTATAATTTTGTGGTGCTAAGTAATTTGTATGGAATATGTTAATGATAACAAGAAAAGCAGTAACATAGGTCCCCTGTAGCTAGCAACAATAACCCCCCCAAATAACAATGGACCCCCCAAACAACAATAGATCTATCCCAGCAACAAGAGACTCCCAACAGCCAACATCAATAGACCATTCAGCAGCCAGCAACAGTAGACCCCTCCCTCAACAGTAAATCCCTCCTAGCAAGGATTGACCCCCCAGCAAGGATTGACCCCTCAGCAACACAAGGCCCATGTTATGCAACAATAGATCTCCCACCAACAGTAGACCTCCACCACAAATACAGATCCCCTCCAGCAAAAATAGATCCCCCAGCAGCCAGTATCAATACTGGGCCCATGTTATGCAACAATAGATCTCCCACCAACAGTAGACCTCCACCACAAATACAGATCCCCTCCAGCAACAATAGATCCCCCAGCAGCCAGTATCAATACTGGGCCCATGTTATGCAACAATAGATCTCCCACCAACAGTAGACCTCCACCACAAATACAGATCCCCTCCAGCAACAATAGATCCCCCAGCAGGCAGTATCAATACTGGGCCCATGTTATGCAACAATAGATCTCCCACCAACAGTAGACCTCCACCACAAATACAGATCCACTCCAGCAACAATAGACCCTCCAGCACACATCAGCACCCCCTGCCAATACATACATTCGGTGCTGGAACTACATTCCCCCATCTTCCCTTGCGTTCCCCCTGAAAAAAGTTGTTTAGAATATAAGAATCTGAATAAATTCAAATCTGGACTTTACGCAATGTTTTTGGCATTTGCTACTAAACTGGTTCTAACTCCACTGTTACCTTTTTTAAAAAAAAAATATTTTTCTTTGTGTCTCTTTTGGAAATTGTACTAAGAAATTTATCTCACTTTCTGTTACATTGACACTATATAATGGGGCAAATATACCAGAGGGGACACTGTCCAAAAAAACTCACCTATCAGACCTTGTTCTTCGCTCTGTCCACATTGGCACACACACAAAAAAAGATTTGGATACAATTCCTGTTGAATATCAACTGAGGAAAAACACTGGTTCTAAGCTGTAAATGGAACTGTCATCAATTCATTCCATATAACTAGGTAAAAGACAACCGCACACCTAGCAGAGCCCTAAACCTCCAACTAAACTCTTCTTCTCTCCAGAACTTTTCTACAAAAACTTGGGGATATTTCATATGTTGTGTGACAAATAATGATTGGATTTGTATGCAGGAGAGACCGCCCCAGATCCTAGATGACTCTTTCAAAAACAATTATCAGACGAACAGTTCATTGTGCGGCAGAATGTTGGTGCTAAAGAGCCTCGTAAAATGTTTCCTAAAATCCTTGGCTTTAGCAGAAAACATTCATTCCAGTTCATTTGGAAAGACTTTAAAAATGTGTTTTTTTTTACACACATAAAAAGACGCTTTTCAAGCCAGACATTGAAGATGAAAGAACCTTCTTTTACTGAACTCTAGCCTTCCTTTCAGTCTTGCACAGTTGTACAGGCTCCTGACATGTACTGAAATTGCTTGCTTTAATTTCACTGCACACTGTGAGCTTCACGTTGTGTGCATTAGAAGCTGCAACAAATCGGATAAAGCCCCCTCATTTCCTGGTTGAAGGACGTCTAGCCATAATCTAGCCCTGCCCTTCTCAACTACTGGTACCCTAAGGTTCCTCCAGAGGTTGCTTGAGCAATGAGCAATTTCTTCCTCTCAGATAAGTAACTACTGACACCAGCAATCTGTAAGGGGCAGTCTTACTACTAAAAACCAATGTATGGTACATTCCTCCAACTGACAAGGAATTGTAATGGGCTCCCTCTTCCTAGGAGCACCAATGGAAGGTGGTAATTCTTCCACTGAAGACCAATAAAGTATCCCTTCTTCACTGACCACCAGTATAATGAGACAGCCTTTCTCAACCTTTTCAACATAGAGGAACCCTTGGAATAACTTTCTGGTTTCAGGGAACCCCTGCTAAAAATTACTATATCTGCAACTCAAGGTACAATATTGTGATTGTAAGTTGGAAGAATGTTCCTTACACTTCTGGTCACTGGGAAGAATTACCCCATATAGATAGCTAAGAAGATCAATGGTGTCAGTGGGAACTTGTCTGAGAGGCAGAAATTGCTTATTGCTCAAGGAACCCCTAGCAACCTCTGGATCAGCCCTATGATCATCAATGTAAGCTGGTAATTCTCCTACTGAAGACCGATTGTAAGGATCCCTTCTCCACTGACCACCAGTGTAATATGTTCCCTCTCCCTATGGACACCAATGGAAGCTGGTAATTCTCCCACTGAAGAACAATACTAAAGGATCCCTTCTCCACTGAGCAATAGTGTAATGAGTTCCCTCTCCCTATGATCATCAATGTAAGGTGGTAATTCTCCCACTGAAGACCAATCTAAAGGATCCCTTCTCCACTGGCCAACAGTGTAATGAGTTCCCTCTCCCTATGCACACCAATGGAAGGTGGTAATTCTCCCACTGAACACCATTCTAAAGGATCCCTTCTCCATTGACCACCAGTGTAATGAGTACCCTCTCCCTATGATCACCAATGTAAGGTGGTCATTCTCCCACAGAAGACCAATCTAAGGCTACATTCACATCGGCTATTACAGCTGGTGAGAATAGTAGTGACAGGAATCTTTGGATTCCTTCTGTGGCTCTAAGTGGATAGGTGCGGCCACTGGCCCATTTACAATAAAGGCAGGTCACCAGCGGTCGCATCTATTCACCTCTCTCCGCCCAGTCAATGATTACCTATGGGGATCTCTGCTGGATGCAGACAAAGTGCATCAAGCAGCAATCACTGAAGCTAATTGGTGGCTGTGCAGCCAGCAGTGAATAGCTGTGGCTACTGGTGACTTGTCATTATTGTGAATGGAGTCGGCAGCTTCATCTACCCACTGAGCGCCACAGCCGAAATCTGATTCCTGCCACTCCTATTCGCACCAGCTCTAATCTTTGGTGTGAATGTAGCCTTAGTGTGGATTCACACATTTTTCACAGTTAATTGACACAGTAGTACAGCGGTTCAGATCAGGTTTACACCAGGTTCAGGACAGGTTTAGATCAGGTTCAGATCAGGATTTTATCCTGTTCACAACTGATGACATGTGCGGTTTAGAAATGGTTCCCGTAGAAGTCAGTAGCCTGAAATCCGCACGTGAACCGGATTGCACTACTCAGAAGTTGGACAGGACTCTTTTTCAATCCGCACTACGAGTGCACCGGACATATGTGAACAGACACCATAGGATGCAATGTTATTTCACATGCCATGCGGATTGGATGCAATTCAAACCACATCTGATCCGTATATATGTGAACCGGCACTAAGGGATCCCTTCTACACTGACCACCAGTGCAAGGGGTTCCCTCTCCCTATGACCACTAATGTAAGATGGCCATTCTCCCACTGAAGAGCAATCTAAGGGATCCCTTCTCCACTGAACACCAGTGTAACAGGTTCTCTCCCCCTATGATGATCAATGTAAGGTGGTTATTCTTCCACTGACCACAAATCCAAGGGTTTCCTTCTCCACTCACCACCAACATATGGGTACACTTTTCTATGGACCACCAATGCAATCGCATACTATTTTTGGGGGCAAGTAATATTGTTTCCTTTCAGTATTACTGAAAATAATTTTGTTATATATCCCTGAGTGTCAAATATTGTAAGCATACCACATGGTTGCACCAATGTACCATGAGCTGTAGTTATAGTAATTATTAGCAGGGGTTCAGAAACTATGATCTAGCCCAGGGGTGGGCAAACTTTTTGACTTGAGGGCCGCAATGGGTTCATATATTGGACCCGGGGGCCGGACCAAGAGTAGATGAATGATGTGTATGTGTGAATTAATATAAATTAAATTAAAATGTGTAACATTAAATGTTTAGATTAATTTAAGGTAGAAAAGCATAAAAAGAATTATTTTACAAAACTTTTATGCAATGTATTTCTTTCATAAAATAGTGCCTTCAATCCGTACTCCCCCACAGCCCCGCCCCCCACTAGCTGCTGGCCGGCCCAGCCACTACCATGCCATCCATAGTAAGTATAGTAATATTCCCCCATAGTAAGCATAGTAATTAATCCCCCATATAGTAATTCATCCCCCATAGTAATTCATCCCCCATATAGTAATTCATCCCCCATAGTAATTCATCCCCCATATAGTAATTCATCCCCCATATAGTAATTCATCCCCCATATAGTAATTCATCCCCCATAGTAATTCATCCCCCATATAGTAATTAATCCCCCATATAGTAATTCATCCCCCATATAGTAATTCATCCCCCATATAGTAATTCATCCCCCCTATAGTAATTCATTCCCCATATTAATTCATCCCCCATATTAATTCATCCCTCATATAGTATTTCATCCCCCATAGTACTATTCCCCCCCAAGTAGTAAGCCAAGTCCCCCCTGTGTCAATTTACTTACCTTTGCTCCGTGCGTTCCTCTCGCCGTGTTCCCGCGCCGTTCCGGTCTTCAGGGCGGACTGTGAGAGGAGCCTAGCTCCCCTCACGTTAGTCACGCTGCCCCGCCTACACACATCCTGACAGCCAATGTTTGCCTGCCCTGGCTGTTTTTTTTTTGGATCACGCTCCGTGGGCCGGATTAAAAGGTCCGCCGGGCCGTAGTTTGCCCATTGCTGATCTAGCCTGTACTTCCCCAGCCTGACTGCCCCTGGCCCACCCTGTTTATTCGTTAGATTTCAATCCTTTCAATCATGGAGGCTCAGCATCACATGTAGGCATTACCTATGATGGTCTACATGCAAATGCAATCTTCCTAGGAACACCCACTCCTCCAGAGAAAAAAGGCATTTTGCTATTTGCATAACTCCTCCCAAGAGCCATCCCACTGCTGGTATCACAGCTGATGTTTCTCGAGGAGTACTGCGGCAGGGTGTTTTGATGTTTTCAGGAAACTATGTAAAGCACCCTGCTGGCTCCTCCCATCAGCTCTGATCTACCTGCATTGCATAGAGAAGCACAGAGACTTAGTAATGACGTCACTGGGTCTAAAATAAGATATTTATTGGAAACTGAAATGTGTTACTTAAAAATGTCATTAGCATGTTAATAAGGGGAGAAATGAGAAACCATGGAAGGCAAACTATAAGCAGATTAGACTTCAGCTTTAAGGTCCGTGGTTTATGGCTATGGCTGTAACTTAGTCATATGATGCTCTGAGACACACACAGTACCAGGAACCTAGCCACGGACATTACAGAATAATTGACATAAAGAAAGCAATTTCTTGACTTGATGTAATTACAAGTACACTATCCTGCCAGACTGCACTCCTATCCAACAGTGACATCTGGAGAGTTGGCTATTTAAGTGGTCCCTGCGAGTATTTAATTATCTTACCCTTTGATACTCGCTGGTGAGGGAAAATAGAAGTCTTATTATATTTTTTTTTTTTACTAAATTAAATCTCGGCAATCTAGGCTGGAAATTCCAGCCAGTGTAAAGAACAAATGTGAAAACCTTGGTGCGGGTCTCAAGGCTTTGGACAGAATTCCCGCAAAACTCAATTTTGATAAAGTTAATATGCAATAAAACAGGTTATGAAAACTGAATTTCATTTTATTTTAACGTAACACAACTTTATTTTAACTACTTGTTATTTTTATTAATTTTGTATCCTTTCTAAAAAAAACAGCCTTTGTAACATACCATTAAAAGGAACACTCCAAAAAAACAAACTATGTTTAATGCCCATATCTGGGCTTGTGACTGTTCCCTCACTATCCAATCACAAGCCGGGGCAGGTCCTCTTTATGATCCATGGGATCAAATAAAATATTTTTGTAGCTATTGAATACAGTTATATTACTCCGCTTGGATTTTCAATTAACCACTTTTTGCAGGCAGTATTGCTCTTGTCATATTGCCATATTTTTTACCAGGTCAATGATGACCTGGGCTCAAAGGAAGTGGGTTTAATGGTGCTGGCTATCAGACAGAGGACATTTAACATCACAAAAATTTACCACGGGGGAAATCTCTTCAGGAAAGCTGACTATACCAGGTTTTGATATTTTATCTTTTAATGGGCTATTCATTTGTATCGTGTTATTTTTGGCTGGATTTCTGCTTGAAATCAGAAAAGCAATTAAAACTTGAGAGCAGTATTTACTATTTCCAGGTCTTTCCAAAACTAAACTATAAAGCTTTGATTGGAGTTGGATTTTAAATATTTAGTTGACTGGGGCAAACAAGAAGCCTGAGGCAGTGCTTAGCTTCCTCAAAAATCAAAAAGCCCATCATGCTTTGCATTCTAAATCTCATATCTGTAACTTGTAAATAAAAAAATGTCATTTACTAAGATAAAGTTTACAAATATTTAAAAAAGACATAAAATTATGGGAATAATGGAAAAGGTGGCGCCACCATCTAAGTTTAGATTTTTATTAATGTACTTTTTTTTTAATTATTATTTATTATTCATTGTTTTTATTTCAATTATTTCTTTACTTATTTCATACTTTTCAGTAGGGTTATTATGCTAGTTTTAATATATTTCCCCTCAACAGATCCTCGGATATTACCATTATTTCTCCCTTTAAGCCCAGACTTATTTGTATACAATATTTAATATATCCGCAATGTTTTTGATATATTTACTTTCACCTTTTTTTTGGTCAATTTTCTAATTTTCATTCCTGATTTTCAATTTTTAACAATTCTTTTTCATTCAGATTGTGTATTTTGTGTCTAAGTTTACATCCAGATTCAATATGCCATATCTCCATGAATATTTATGAGGAGATCCGCCCATGTTCCTCCCCTATACATCCCGATGGTTCTTTCATGCTTCTAGGCTTGGGGTGTTTCAAAGCCCTGAAATGCGTAGCCATGCCTCTATGGGTGGCATCATCCCGCTTCCTTGCTCAGACACTTGACATCATCGAACCTCCAGTTTCTGGCCTGGCATTGCACTCCACGCTGACTTCATTGGCATCAGAGGCGGACTGACCATTCGAGCACTCCGGCACTGCCCAAGGGCCCGGGGTCAGTAGGGGGCCCCATGAGATGCCCCTGGCACCTTTCATAGGCTTTTTTGAGTGTGGTTTGAGTGTGGGCGAGGACACAGGGGCCCTATGATCCCCTATTGCCCGGGGGCCCCATGAGTTGTCAGTCCACCCCTGATTGGCATCCACACACCCTGCAGCTTCCTGCATCATACTCATTGCCTGGCAATGCTTCCCTGGGGAACTCTGCAATATCACTTCTAGATATTACTCTGCCATAACCAGCAGCTTCCCTGAGGAGCTACGCAGATGCCCGCATGACTGATGGACATGCAGAATATCAAGGCTAATACTTACCCCTAATCCATAACACCACCACCACCCTTCAAACCTCCCCCACCTAAATGACCGCGCGACTCTCTTTTTGGTGTAAAACCGGCCATAGCAGCCATTTATTTAACATAACTCTAACATAACACTTCTTACAGTACACTCAAATACTAACTGACAGTAATGATCCCAACCGGGTCCAAGGTCTTCGAAGGCACCATTACTCACATCACAAACTCGGCTGTATCTGACACCCAATGAAAAGGCCCCCAGCCGCTACTACACCGCCTCGGGGACAATACTACAGTTACGTAGTCCCAGATACAGCCAATGAACTCCCACCTTACCAACATGACCTTATAATTGGGAAGGAACACCCTACAATGGGCCCAACCCATAATCCACCAAAGTGTCACTCCAGCACTGCCTTCAAAGACCCATTGATCCCTTCCGGCTGCCATGACAAAACAAACAGACAAACACCTGGGGACACAAAAAGCCGTTCTGAACAAGAAACAAACTTAAGGAACCCACACAAAACAAACAACAGGGCAAACACAAAGAGCAAACCATAACCAAAACAGCAAAACAAAATACGAAACAGCTCCAGGGAGGGAGGGCGGGAGAAACCACCTCCGTGCTGGCACAAGGTCCGACTGACCTCCGACAAGACCCATCCCCCCTCCTAGTCCTGGCAAGACCACCCCTCATGGTTGCGTACTCCAATCAGGTAAGTATCCACCCCCTTACCTCCTGCATATATTCCCACCCAAATACACGCTCCGCCTCGTCTGCATGCCCCAGTCATGCTGGCCCTCCCTTTTAGCTTTGCTCAGTCCAGGATTTGACTGGATTGATTGACTGTGACTAACTGTGACTTAATTCAAGTGAATACATATTGGTTTTAATTCCTTTACTTTAACCCCTTCAATACCGGGCACTTATACCCTCTTCCTGCCCAGGCCAATTTTCAGCTTTCAGCTCTGTCGCACTTTGAATAACAATTGCGCTGTCATGCAACACTGTACCCATATGAACATTTTATAATTTTCTTCACACAAATAGAGCTTTCTTTTGGTGGTATTTAATCACCACTAAGTTTTTTATTTTTGATAAATAAAACAAAAAACACCTGAAACTTTTGAAAAAAAAAATTACTTTTCTTCGTTTCTGTTATAAAATTTTGCAAATAAATAACATTTCTTCATAAATTTAGGTCAAAATGTATTCTGCTACATTTCTTTGGTGAAAATTTGTATTTTTTTTACTGTTTTCTTTTTTAGCTTACTGTGACCAAAGCAATATAATGTTACCATAGTAACATTGAACTGTATTTCATTGATATTTGTATTCATTGTAACTGAATGAAACTGATTCATTCAGTCTTTTGTTGTGATTAGCTGTGATTGGGCAAAGCTGATCACATGATACAGATGGGCTGTGATTGGCCCTGTCTGTATCATGTGACTGCTTTGACCAGTCACAGCTAACATCATAAGTGTATACAATGGACGCCATGACAGGAAGCCATCCATTGTATGCAATTGACATGTGATCTGCTGTGATTGGTCACATGACACTGGCAACGGGCTCTGCTGTGTCCCGTGGACACAGCCCGTGACAGATCGCACCACTACGTGGCCCCACGGCCGCATGAGTGGCTTGTTTTGACAGGATGTCATATGACGCCCAATCACAATGGCGAGTGTCCTGCTCGGCCATCAATCTGCTATAGGCCGGGCGGGAAGGTGTTAAAGTGGTTGTAAAGGCTCAAGATGTTTTACCTTCATACATTCTATGCATGAAGGTAAAAAACCTTCTGTGTACAACAGCCCCCAGCCCCCCCAAATACTTACCTGAGCCCCATCACGATCCATCAATGCTCCTTCGTTCCATCCATCCATCGTGCACAACAGCCTTGGCTGTCTCGGGACTCTGCCTCCTCATTGGCTGAAGACGGATTACATTTTATACCACACACACCAACACTCTTGTATGGTATGAACAGGATACACAGTGCAAGTGATCAATGCAGGCTCAACGCCACTCAATGCACCCGGTGAGGATGAGCCCAGAATGTCCCCCTCCCCAAAGTACAGACTTAGGCAGGCCATAGACGGATCGAAAACCGTCCGTTTAAAAAAAAACGAAAAATCGGTCGTTCAATTTAAAAAAAAAAACATCTGATTTTCGTCCCATCTATGGCCAGCAAATATAATAGCGGTGTCCCTGCAGAGAGCTCCGCTATTATATTTGACATTTAAAAGTATAGCAAAGTTGCAACATTGTATCTGTTTGTATCCACTTCGGATACAGATGGTTCTATTCGGATACAAATAGATACAATGTTGCAACCGTAATACTTTTAAATGTCAAATATAATACTGGAGCTCTCTGCAGGGACACTCCACTATTATTTTTGACATTTAAAAGTATTGCGGTTGCAACATTGTATCTATTTGTATCTGAAAAGAAACATCTGTATCCGAAATGGATACAAATAGATACAGATGTTCTTGTTTTTCTTTGTCTTCATCTTCTGCTTCTTTTCCTTCTTCTTGCAGGTCATGGCTCATGCGCATTTTTTTTAATCGGTAAAAATATCGGCCAATTTGCCCATCATTGCCGTGAAAATCGGCCGATCGACAAAATCGGCGGTTTTTTTTCCAACATGACCGATTAAAAAATGTTAAACCACGATAAATGTCCGACAAATTCACCCACTAATGATCCGAAAATCGTCCGATTATACTTTTAGATGAATTTTTGGCCGATTTTCGACCCATCTATGGCCTGCCTTACTGTACCGTTCTTTCAGTTCTCTGCCTCTTCTTTAAGCTGCCAAGAGTGGGGAAAGTAAGCTCTGTGTAAATTCTAAATCAATCTAATCTGATTTGGCACAGGGCGAAGGACTCTCTCTGCCTTCATTTGATAGTACATCTAAAACAAGCCTTTAGCAGGCTTCAGTTAGCTGTAGCACTACTCCCACGAAAACTGTAATCTCCCCCATCCTCCCCCAGCGGATACAAGATTTAAAGTACAGTAGTCAATAAAATAATATGAAAAAAGCATATCCCTCTATAGTGTGTGCTTGTCTCATTCCAGAGCTTTAAGTGTCATTTCTCACTGCTGTCTTGTTCCTTTGCTATCAGCATAAGTCACTTTTGACAAGTTTTCCTGACACCAAGAGAAAAAAGGTGACAGGGGAGGTCCGTGTTCCTGTGTGATTCCTGTGCGACTCAGCGCGGTGCAATTTTCAACCTGTCCCAGGGAGCTGGGACTGGCCGATCTGCCATCTGATCCTCTGCTGCTCATCCTGTCATACCTGGACTTCTGGGAGCTTCTCAGATTTTTGTTTGGTGGCTTATTCATTGAGCTACTTAAGGTTGATACCCATTGTTACTAACCTAATTTGATGCCAGGCAGGGGTGGACTGACAACTCATGGGGTCCCTGGGCAATAGGGGATCATGGGGCCCCTGTGTCCTTGCCCAAACTCAAAAACGCCTATGAAATAGGTACCAGGGGCATCTCATGGGGCCCCCTACTGACCCCGGGCAGTGCCCGAGTTTCCAAATAGTCAGTCTGCCCCTGATGCCAGGTGTAAGTGATACCAAGGAGCAGTCCCTGTATGCTGTGAGGGTCCCACTAAGAGGTCTGGAGTCCTTCCCTGGGTGTGTTAAGTGCCAACGGAGTGCCTCATCCTTACGGGTTCCTAGATGACCACCAGTGCCCTTCTGATTAATACATACATGCGCAATAATATTGTGTGTCCGGTGAGTGTAAGCACCCCTCTTTTCCTTACCACGGAAGTCACGAGCACCTTAATATTTATGCATTTCTAGTGAGAGTGACCTGTACCCCCAAACACTGGATTGTCGATGCACCTATGTGAAATTTTCAACACGATTATTTCTGGACTTGTATTCATATACGTTTATAGTGTACGTTTATGTCATTTTATCCATCTGATCTAAGACGATACACTGTTGCCACTTGATAGCGCTCACCATTAGCGCTTGAATCTATCACTTATCACTTTATATTTTATTCATTTACTTATATATTGTAGCGCTGCATTCTTGATATATAACCTGTTTATTTGAATGGGCTGAAAATGCTCACAAGTAATACATGCCCTCCTTTTCAAAAATGCACTGCACCAAATTACATAGTACTGCGGTACAATGCGATCCGGGGCAGCCAAACGTACTGCATTTGGTATCTGCATTTGGGGTGTCACCCACACCAATTCACATGCCCAGCGTGTTTTGAATGCAGTGCAGAGAACATGAACAGAACGCGGGTTTCCCGCACTGCATTCTGGTGTGCACGAACCCTTAATGACGCACTTATGCCCGAGGCCTACACTATTCCAGATACAGGTGTACCTCAGTTTACGAATGCCGCGGTTAACGTAATTTTCAGTTTACGAATAAAAATCCATTCAAAATAATGCCTCGGTTTACAAATTTTTTTTGCAATACGAACAGATTAATTGGTTTTTAATGCATTTACAATTTTTTTTAATCATGTCCCTGTACAGTACTATGCCTTTAAAGTGCACTTTATAAAGTGTTTTGAACAGATAAGTCTTTTTTTTTTCACTTTTTTTCTGACCTCCGGAACGGATTAATTGGTATTCAATACATTTACAAATTTTTTTTAATCATGTCCCTTTATGCCTTTAAAGTGCACTTTATAAAGAGTTTTGAACAGTTAAAAGACTTTTTTTTTTTACTTTTTTCTGTCCTCCGAATTAATTAATTGGTATTCAATACATTTACAAATTTTTTTTTAATCATGTCTCTTTATGCCTTTAAAGTGCACTTTATAAAGAGTTTTGAACAAATAAAACTTTTTTTGACTTTTTTCTGACCTCCAGAACGGATTAATTGGTTTTCAATGCATTTACGATTTTTTTTTTTAATCATGTCCCTGTACAGTATTTATGCCTTTAAAATGCATTTTATAAAGAGTTTTGAACAGATAAAGACATTTTTTTTTACTTTTTTCTGACCTCCGGAATGGATTAATTGGTTTTCAATGCATTCCTATGGGAAACATTGTTTCGGTTTACAAATTTTTTTGCAATTTGAAAAGTCCCACAGAACGAATTCAATTCATAAACCGAAGTACGCCTGTACTCAAAGACCAAGGGGGGAAAAAACTCCTTCATTTATTTGTATTGAACTTTCTCCACATCCTTGAGCCTTTTTCTTGAGACAGTTTTCCTCTCTGATGCTCTAGAACCGTACATCATCTCAGACACGGCTTAGCATGTAAGATGTACAACACAAACACGTGTGGCATACAGCTCGGCCTAGTCATTTTTCATCCAGCGCTTACACTTGACATTCAAATTAGAGAGACAATGAGGAAACTGGGGAGCCACTAAGGGAGAATTATCTGCTGCTGCCGCTCTTCCGCGATAGAATGTAAAGAAGTTTTGCTGCATTGTCTCCTTCTGGGTCTGTCTAAGCAGGTTGCTAAGTGAAGACAGGTCTCCAGGGATGTTCTTGTGTGCCGTTCGCAGGTACCATATTTATGATTTAGGGAAATGGCTTGGGAACACTAACAGCTGCTGATAATATTACTGACCAAAATAAACTGCATTTATAACCTTTACTAAGTATGGAGATTGGAAAGAAAAATCTGCTGTATACTCATCTGCATGCACAGACCACAATGCTTGCACTATTAAGACACGCAGTGAATTCTGCCTACCAGGGCCGGGACAAGGGGTGGGCAAGAGGGACAGCTGCCCCAGGCGCAGAAAAGTAAGGGGGCAAAGAATAGATGCAAGGTGTTACACCCATTCTATTACATGCATTTACTGTAGGGGAGGTGGCGCAATTCTGGATCCTTGCCCTGGGCAATGGACACCCTTTTCTGGGTACTGCCGCCCACAGACTACATCAGGTCTATCAGTGACTGGGTGGTCTTGCCCAGACCCTGATTACTTACTGAAGTGGCCCACCCAAACTCTGCCTTTAATTTTTCAAGGACTGCTCACTTGGACCACCATTCACAGTAATGAATAACCCAAATAAGAGTGACACTGTGATTTTGTGGTATTGTTCGGGACCGAGATCATGGCCTGTCCCTGCAAATCTGGGAAAGCCACCTAGTATGTAGAGGACCCTGGCCATCTTTATGGCTCTTGCACACACTCCTCAATTATCCCTTCCCCCTTGAATAGTAGATGGCATTTTTTGAACAATCAAATTATATGAACTTCTATTACACCTCTTACCAGGGGCGGACTGACCATTTGGAAACTTGGGCACTGCCCGAGGGCCTGGAGTCAGTAGGGGGACCCATGAGATGCCCCTGATTTCTTTTTCATAGGCTTTTTTGAGTTTGAGCAAGGACACAGGGGCCCCATGATCCTATTGCCTGGGGGCCCCATGATCCCCTATTGCCCTGCCTCTTACTGTAAACATTAATTCACATGAAGCGCTGTGAACTTGGCAATAAGATATATAAATACATTTAAATCTCAAATATGAATAGCCACCCAGTATCCAGTCCGTGAAAGGAAAAGCAGTTGTTTCGCTGTGAGTAATAAATTCAGTGCATTCTATACTAATCTCCACTAGTGACACCCCAGTGCTCACAGACTTAGGATATAACGAAACGCGTTGAAACTTGACTTGGCGGATACCATACCCAAAATGACCTCTTGCATACAAGTGCCAAAAACTCCACATTTTTAGGAGTTCAGGTTCTGATCTAAATGCAGCTCATTGCCTTCAATGGGCCTTTATAAATTTCAGTAACTAGCTCCACAGATGCTTTAACCTGTCCATTGTGCTGAGCTGCTTTTTGCATCCACCTCAGAGCTGTGTGCAGGCAGCCCATAGAAGTAGATGCAAATGCAGTTGCTGCATGGACATAGTCATACGTCAAAATCTGATATGCGGGCAGGTGCAGGTTCATGGATCCAAACACAGACACTGCATTCGGATCTGAATACCCGCTGCTGCTCGCATGTCAAATGCAGAAGATCCGGAGCTCATACATTAATACTGCTTTTAAGGTCCAGGATTGACTGTCATAGTGGTCACATGATCAGAGCCTGGCTCCTGATCATTAGCAGAGACCGAGATCTGTCTTTGACAGCTTGGTCACTGTGCTGGGAGCATACAATAAGCGCAGGAAGCTCTGGATCAGGGGCAGACTGACAACTCATGGGGCCCCCGGGTAATAAGGGATCATGGGGCCCCTGTGTCCTTGCCCAAACTCAAAAAAGCTTATGAAAAAGGTACCAGGGGCATCTCATGGGGCCCCCTATTGACCCCGGGCCCTTGGGCAGTGCCCAAGTTTCCAAATGGTCAGTCCGCCCCTGCTCTGGATGCATATGTATGGGGCATTAAAGCCCACCCCCTATGCGTTATGTGAGTGACAAGAGGTTAAAGCAACTGTATGGTCATGGTCAGGGCTTTTTTTCCCTCGAGGAATAGGTGCAGGAACTCTCTTTCAGAGTCACCCCCTGTCTCCGTCCCGTACCATCCATGCAATGCACCCCTTACCTACCTTCCAGTACCACCCTTTTAGAGATTACAGAACCAAGTCTCAATTTGTATGAAATTTGAAATAATAGCAAGAAAAGCAGTAAAATGATCCTCTGCAGCCACCAACATTAGATCCCCACCCCCCAGCAACAATGGACCACCTGCTACAAAATACCCCCCAGCAGCAATAGTCCCCCGACAGCATCAACAGACCTGCCCACAGCCAGAATCAATAGACCCTCCAGCAGAGAGCAATGATAGATCCCTCCCTCAACATTAGATCCCTCCCAGTATCAATTGACCCCACAGCAACATAAGGACCCCAGCAACAATAGATCCCCCACTAGCTACCGTATTCCTCTCCAGTGTCAACAGATACCACCCCCCAGGGGCAGACTGACCATTCAGAAACTCGGGCACTGCCCAAGGGCCCGGGGTCAGTAAGGGGCCCCATGAGATGCCCCTGATACCTTTCATAGGCTTTTTTTGGGTGTGGTTTGAGTTTGGGAGAAGACACAGGGGCCCCATGATCCCCTATTGGCCGGGGCCCCTATGAGTTGTCAGTCTGCCCCTGACCCCCCCCTGCAAAAATAAATCCCTTCTACCCACCCACAATAGATCCCCCAACAGCCATAATCAATGGACCCTGCAGTACACCCCACCACCCCTTGCCATTACATACATTCAGTGCTGGAGGTGCCGTAACTGCGTTCCTGCTGAAAAACAAGCCCTGGGCATGGTAAGGCCTACCACTGCCTTATACCTGGGGCCCTAAACATCAGATTGCAATAGACCCAGGAGCCCAGCACTACAATGGAGCAGTCTTGATCATCATCCTCATCCACAGCATAACAAATGTTTTCCACGATGGATCCTGATTCCCTCCATCCACTTCCCTCATCTCCCGGCAATACTCCTCTCTCCCAGTGATTGCCGCACTCAGTCACTGCTCTGTATCTAATCAACAGATATCTGTTCACCAAGAAAATATCTACTAACTCAACGTGATTGCTTCATTATGGAAGAAATATGGAAATTCAGCCCCAATTGAGCAGCATCTCAATTAATGTCTGTTTTCTATCTTTTTTATGTCCCAATTTAAAGAAAAAAAAATAATGCTTACAATGACCTCTACCGACGTTTGAATTATTCTTGGTCCTTGGTCACCTTCCACCTTGGAATGTACATGCTGTAATAAGGAAAGTGTGACTCCGTTTTCTCAGTCTGCAGTTTTCTGACGGTGTTGTCACTGGTTAATTCCAGACTTCCGTATGCTTCTTAACCTCCCTAGCGGTCTGATTATGTCCATATTTCTGTGCTCAAAGCGGTACATTGTTTTTAATGGAAATATGTTGTTTTTTTATTGTAGGCCTGTAATTTTTAGGAATAACTCACTGAAATCTGTCCGAACAAGAGTCTAGTAAACATCCCGGGTATGATACAATTTGAAACACAAAATCCTAAATTATAATATAATAAATAATCATAAAAATAATAATATAATAATACATTTCATTCAATAATGTAATCAAACCAAAAACACTGAAATTTGAAATAGAGCGCCAAGTTTGCACATCACTGAGCTCAGTCGCAGAATCGTTTTCAGTGTCTGATGACGAATTTCCCCACAAATCATTATCACTCAATTCTGCAAGTGGTTCTAATTTACTATCGCTGTTCTCTAGCCGGTCTAAAACCACTTTGACCTAAAGGGACGCTTTTTGGACGCCATGGACGTTTCTCAGTTTGAAGGCAGAAAGAATGGTAAAAATGCAGGCAGGGCGCAGGACAAAGCACTCGGGACAAAATGTATGTGAAATGGTTTGATACAGTAATGTTTTACTATCAGATTTTAGTGTATTATGTGTATGTAAAATTTTGACATTTTTTAATTTCCCGCCGGTTCCGTCCCCCGTACGTTCCGTTCCAGGGAACGGAACCCAGAAGACGGATGCCGGCACCGGCCAGAGTACCCCCACCATCAAGATTCCCCCATCCTCCCTTACATCACAGTGCACCCCCTTATGTTGTGCTGCTGTTGAGAAGACACTGGGGGGGTAGAGCTGAGAAGCAAGTGCTGCAGCTGCGCAGAGAGGCACAGGATCTGCAGGAGGAGTTCTGCCCTCCTCTCTGCTGCCAACTGCTGAGACAAGGTGGAAGCAGAGACAAGGGGTGTGTCGTAGCTGCAGGACAGGTGTGAGGGCCACATGAAGGCAGCACACTGAAAATCCACTGGTGTGAACCTAGCCTTACACAACAAGAGTGTTACTAGCCGGATCTTCAGGTGAAAATAAAGGAAGAAAGACTAAAAAAATAGTCAAACTAATGCAGCCATACACATCTAAGGTTTAGTAAGCTGCAATATAATGTTTGTTTTTGGGTTTAATACCACTTTAAGTTTCCTGACGTAAGGATATGAGAATATATAACAAGCATGTTATATAGCCCTTCACGTTACATCCACGATAATTACAACACCGAGGGTGGATCTCATCATCTGAACAATTTCCTTTTAATTTCTGTGAGTTATCATTAACCACCCCTGAGCCCACATGGAGAAGATTGTGATCGTGGGGGGGAGATTGAGCTCATCAAACATCGCTGTATTGCTTTTGTTCTGTATAAATGGAAGAGATTTCTAATCCCAGGCCTCTGAAGAGCCGCTATGTGGGGATCAGGGGTCATGTCAAGGAAACACAAGGTTGAGAAGACGTTACTCTGACCATCTAGATGAGACCACCAGCCACCTCCGTTCACTCCTTCAGTGTCTTTTCTACAGTTCTGATTGTTAATGCATTATATCATCATCACCATCATTATAATGATACATAATTAACACAAATGTAAATGCTTTAAAGGCCAACCCCTGGCGAATTTATTTAAAGTAGGATTAAACGTTTCTATTTTTGACAGCATGCCAAACAGCCTGGTAAACATTCATCATTACTTAAAGTGGTTGAAAACCTCAGACGTGAAATATGAACAAAGCAAATCCCTCTATAGTGTTCACTTGTCTAAATTTAAAGCACTAAGTGTCATTTCTGTCTGCTGCTTCATTCCTCTGCTATCAACATGAACCACTTCTGACAAGTTTTCCTGACACCAAGACAAAAATGGTGACAGGGGAGGGACCTCCAGCATATTGGCAGCCTCAGCTCTGTTCCTGTGAGCTGTGTGAAGGGTTGGGGGGTCCCTTTAGTCCAATCAGCTCTCAGAGCACTCCTCTCCTGTAACTTCAGCTCTCCACTCCCTTTTTTCTGAACCTTCAGACAAGCTTTATAAATTCTGCACTTTGAGCAGATATAGAGGAGAGAAGATTGCAGATAAACAGGTAGAACTTATGAAGGAGGATTTGCCTAAGGCCAGTCACTTTGCTGGGTATATGTAAGGATTTACATATATAAACATAAGGATTTAACCCCTTCTCACTGATGCTTCCCGGCCCTTTGAGACGTTTTAAATGCCGGGAGGCATAGGCAGGCTTACTGCCATGATTGGCTGTCGCAGCGGCCACATGATCAGAAATCTCCCAATTGCAAGTAGACAACAGGAGATTTCCGTTACCCTCCAGCAACTGTGCTGGGAGAGCGCAGGGCGTGCACTCTGAGCACAGCATGGTGTACATTCGAGCAGCTTCTCGTCATTAAAGGCCACATATATGCGTACAGCCAGTGGGAAGAGGTTAATGTACATTATATGTAGGCAAAAATATACTACTAATAACTTTCTCTGGGAAGTTAAGGTCCATCAGGTCCATCAGCACAGTTTTAAGGTCCACTCCAGGTCCATCAGCACAGTTTTAAGGTCCACTCCAGGTCCATCAGCACAGTTTTAAGGTCCACTCCAGGTCCATCAGCACAGTTTCCACTTGGGTAGAGCGTGCACCAGGTCTAATGGTGGTAGGGTCAGCACATCAGCAGTCAGTTAGCTTGGAAAAGAGAAGTGGTTTTCACGGGCTTTCCCAGCCAGAAGTGTGCATGCAAGGATGACTCTGTAGGACCCTGCAAGGGAAAGGAATCACCCTAAAAACCAGGGACCTGCTGAAGCAGGGGCAAGAATGACTTTAGAGAATCAAGAGGTAGCATGTATGGTAGGTCATCTCCCGAGTAGCTAAATTAAAACAAGGCTTTAATATGACTCAAAACTCACTTCTTCTCCGTTGTTGCCCCCCCTCAGAGTACATTTTTTTCTGCCACAAGATGTCCTTAGTCTTTTGGGTTGAATGACACCTGGAATTGGGATTCAAAGCTTAATTTCTGGCAAAAAGGCTAAATACGTACAGTTGGTGAAATGCCCATACAATATGTGAATTAGTCTATCTGCTAAAGGATTTGTAATTTGGACCATCCACCTTTGGGATTCATACATCAGACAGGAGCCTTACCACTTTAGAATGAAAGCCCAACTCCAGGAAAGTGTAAAATGATCCCTCATAGCGGGGCGATCCTCCCTGCTAGGGTAATTCCTCTTTTTGTCTAGCAGAGACATTTATACTTACCTGCTCATTCATCATTCATTTTTACTTACCTGATCACTTTCCCTTGGAATCCTCACACTCAGTGTAGGGTTATGGACCCTCCTTTTTGGTCTTGATGATGTCAGGATCTTAGACTGCTAAAGTATAGAGGAGAAGAGGTTGTGGTTATTGGTTGGAGGAGTGGAGGACCGGGTTAGTAGGGAGTAGTTAGGACTGCAGTATATACAGAGGTCTCTTGACGTGGGCACTGTGTATTTGCAAATGTGTGCAAACAAAATCCTCTGTTTTTAATATATACTATTAGACAGACTCGGTGTAGAGCTATTCACCCTGAGGTCATCACAGAGGACAAGGGGGCACTCTTTACGTCTGAAATTTAATCTCCAAACACGGAAAGGTTTCTTCACAGTGAGAGCTGGGAAAATGTGGAATAGACTCCCTCAAGAGTTGGTTCTGGCCAGCTCAGTGGATTGCTTCGAAAAGTCTCTTAGATACACAGAAGTCTCTTAGATACACAGAATATAACTGGATACTAACATTTATAGGTAAAGTTGATCCAGGGAATATACAATTGCCTCTCGGGGGATCAGGAAGGATTTTTTTTCCCAGCAGGAGAAAATTGGATCATGCTTTGCTGGATTTTTTTTGCCTTCCTCTGGATCAAGTCTGGGTATAGGATTATACCTTTTTTCTTTTTTTTTTTAATGGTTGAACTGGATGGACTTTTGTCTTTTTCAGCCAGACTAACTATGTAACTTGCTTCAACTTCAACACACATTAAAGTGCCTAAAGCTTTAACATGTTTTGATGCTTCGGTGATGCCGCAATTCTGCTTTTTTAAAGCTTTAATGCAACTTGGAAAATGTCCTGCGTGAATGTTGATTTTTATAGGATTATAACATTTTTTTTTTTATGGTTGAACTGGATGGACTTTTGTCTTTTTTCAGCCAGAAGAACTATGTATCTATGTGACAGGGCAATTTAGTTGTTTTGCAGGCTGGCTGGTAATTGTACTGGGAAATCATTTGTTTGTTTGCGATGTGCATTGACTTTCCATGTGCACCTTGCTGTAAAGGCTAGTTATAGTTTGGGGTGGTTGCCGTTTTTGTACAATTGGTTGAATTGGGTGCAGGGACACACTGGATGGCTTTGCTGCCATTTAAAGGGGGATTCCTGCAGATTCTTGTTCAACATATTGTGCATTAATCATGCACATCTGGTGAGTGCGCATTTCTTAAATCTTTCGCACGGATAAAGCCACATGGATTTATTGGATATCACTTGTGCATTAGGACTTATTTGGAGCACTGTATGCTGACCTGATTTCATCAAGCCTTCACTATTTCATGAACACTTTTTTGTTATAAGACTTTTCACAGCTTCACAGAATCTTTTTGCGCCCATCATAGCGCTTCATTCTTTTATGTTGATTATCACTATTTAATAATGATTTATTGATCTAGTAATATAATTGATTATTATTCTATATTTATTTATATTATTTATTCCAACTTACACTGTCTAATATTATAGCGCTGCACTGTTTTTTTCTGATCATTGAGGTATTGGGCGTCACGTACCTCCCTGTGCATTTAAGGAGGGGTGGGCTCCCTCTAGGCACACCTCCCCTCAACCTTTCCATTGATATACAGTATGTCCAAATCAATAAAAAAAATGTCAGCGCTCAGTAATAAAGATTAGCTGCTAGCAAAAAGTGTTCATATACAAAAAAAACACCAAAATAACACATAAATACAATTATTTGCAGCGCTTAAAAAAAACACAAATTAAATAGTAACCAACAACACCTGTGACAAGTGTGTTAAAAAAAAATAAAATATATAAACAGTCCAAGAATTTCAAATATTTAAGCACAGTCTTTTCCTCTGTATGTTATCCACATACAGTGACGTGAATAATGCTTGCACAGTCCAAGTCCTTCTCAGCGTCTCAATGTCCTATATAATCCTTATAGTGAAACCAAACATGACATTTAGTCTTCCTATCCAGTGTTCTTCCTTCACCTGTGATACAACTTTCCTATTCCACTTGTAACCTGTCATGTATTGAGAGAGTTTGGATTATTTGAACTTTCAGCTTCTCTGCACTCTCTGGGACCATTGAGCAGCGCCCAAATCTTGGATAACACGGCAGTGACAAGGCTGAGTGCCCACTTCCCAGCGTGTGAAGTGCTCTCCCTCCTCTCCAAGCAAAATCCACTCCGGGTTTTCCCGCCAACCCGTGTCAGCCAGCTGACAGGGTTTGGGGTGCAGGACACCCAAAAAAAAAAATGCAGATTCTTTAAGATCAGGCACTTGGTAATTCCAAAACCGAGCTCCTGATTTTCCCCCCAGCCTGTGCCCCCCCCACCCTCTCAATCACGACCAACAACGCCACCATCAGTCCCACCCCACAAGCCAAAGTCCTAGGTGTCACTCTTGACTCAAACCTGTCCTTCCAACCCCATGTCCAATCATTGCCAAACTCATGCAGGCTCCACCTCCGCAACATCTCCAAAATACGTTCGTTCCTAACCCCAGACACTACTAAACAACTCATTCACTCCCTTATTATCTCACGTCTGGACTACTGCAACTCCCTCCTCACCGGCCTACCTCATCGCAGACTATCCCCGCTTCAGTCTATCCTAAACTCAGCGGCCAGACTCATCCACCTTACCAATCGCTCCCTATCCGCCACCCCCCTCTGTCATTCCCTCCACTGGCTCCCGACTGCCCAACGCATTAAATTCAAACTACTAACATTGACATACAAAGCCATTCATAACGCTGTCCCAAACTACCTCACCGACCTGATACCCAAATACCACCCAACCCGTAATCTTCGCTTCCTACAAGACCTCCTACTTTCTAGCTCCCTGGTCTCCACCTCCCATGCCCGACTGCAAGACTTCTCCAGGACTTCCCCCATCCTCTGGAACTCACTACCCCAATCCACCAGACTGTCACCTACCCTCCTCACCTTTAGGCGCACCCTGAAAACCCATCTCTTCAGGGAAGCCTACCCCGCCCTCACCTAACAGCCAATCTCCTCCACTCCTCCTACCACTCCATCCCCCACAGCTATTTCCTCCTGTACCACTATCCCCTACCTCCCAGATTGTAAGCTCGAAAGAGCAGGGCCCTTGAATCCCTCGTGTTTTGTTTTGTTACTGTATTGTCTCATGTACTGTCCCCCACTATAATGCACAGGCCTGGTTCACACCTATGCGTGTTGCAATTGATGTGTTTTCTGCTTTTGAACAAGCGTTTATGACACATTTTTACGTGTTTTTGATGCATTTTGCAGTTTGTTTGTTTTGTGTGTCTATGTTCTTACATGCATATACATTATATTGCCAAAAGTATTGGGCCAGCTCTCCAAATCATTGGATTCAAGTGTTCCAATCCCCTCCATGGCCACAGGTGTATAAAATCATCACCTAGGCATGCAGACTGCTTCTACAAACATTTGTGAAAGAATGGGTCGCTCTCAGGAGCTCAGTGACTCCAAGCGTGGTCCTGTGATAGGTTGCCACCTGTGCAATAAGACCATCCATGACATTTCCTTGCTACTAAATAAAAGTGGAATTTTTTTTAGTTGCTGGACAGAATAAAAATGTGAAACACGGCAAAAACGCACTACCATGCATTTCAGCAGCTTCTCCATTGAACTCTATTGTGGCACAAATGCTGCATTTTGCTTTTTAAAAAGTCAACAGTAGCAAAAACATTGGCAGCGGCAACAGTAATAAGTAAATTGGCAGCGGCAATAGCAGTGAGCAAATTGGAGACAGAAACAGCAGTGAGTAAATTGGCAGCGGCAACAGCAGTGAGCAAACTGGCAGCGGCAACAGCAGCAAGAAAATTGACAGCAACAGAAGTAAGCAAATTGGCAGCGGCAACAGAAGTGATCAAATTGGCAGCGGCAACAAAAGTGAGCAAATTGGCAGCGACAACAGAAGTAAGCAAATTGGCAGTGACAACAGAAGTGAGCAAATTGGCAGCGACAACAGAAGTAAGCAAATTGACAGCAGCAACAGAAGTGAGCAAATTGGTAGCGGCAACAAAAGTGAGAAAATTGGCAGCGACAACAGAAGTGAGCAAATTGGCAGCGGCAACAAAAGTGAGCAAATTGGCAGCGACAACAGAAGTGAGCAAATTGGCAGCGGCAGCAGAAGTGATCAAACTGGCAGCGGCAACAAAAGTGAGCAAATTGGCAGCGACAACAGAAGTAAGCAAATTGGCAGCGGCAACAGAAGTGAGCAAATTGGCAGCGGCAACAAAAGTGAGCAAATTGGCAGCGGCAACAAAAGTGAGCAAATTGGCAGCGACAACAAAAGTGAGCAAATTGGCAGCGACAACAGAAGTGAGCAAATTGACAGCAGCAACAGAAGTGAGCAAATTGGCAGCGGCAGCAGAAGTGAGAAAATTGGCAGCAACAACAGAAGTGAGCAAATTGGCAGCGACAACAAAAGTGAGCAAATTGGCAGCGGCAACAAAAGTGAGCAAATTGGCAGCGACAACAGAAGTGAGCAAATTGGCAGCGACAACAGAAGTGAGAAAACTGGCAGCGACAACAGAAGTGAGCAAATTGGCAGCGATAACAGAAGTGAGCAAATTGGCAGCGACAACAGAAGGAAGCAAATTGACAGCAGCAACAGAAGTGAGCAAATTGGCAGCGGCAACAAAAGTGAGAAAATTGGCAGCGACAACAGAAGTGAGCAAATTGACAGCGGCAACAGAAGTGAGCAAATTGGCAGCGGCAACAAAAGTGAGCAAATTGGCAGCGACAACAAAAGTGAGCAAATTGGCAGCGGCAACAGAAGTGAGCAAATTGGCAGCGACAACAGAAGTGAGCAAACTGGCAGCGACAACAAAAGTGAGCAAATTGGCAGCGATAACAGAAGTGAGCAAATTGGCAGCGACAACAGAAGTGAGCAAATTGGCAGCGACAACAAAAGTGAGCAAATTGGCAGCGATAACAGAAGTGAGCAAATTGGCAGCGACAACAAAAGTGAGCAAATTGGCAGCGATAACAGAAGTGAGCAAATTGGCAGCGATAACAGAAGTGAGCAAATTGGCAGCGACAACAGAAGTGAGCAAACTGGCGGCGACAACAGAATTGAGCAAATTGGCAGCGACAACAAAAGTGAGCAAATTGGCAGCGGCAACAGAAGTGAGCAAATTGGCAGCGACAACAGAAGTGAGCAAATTGGCAGCAGCAACAGAAGTGAGCAAATTGGCAGCAGCAACAGAAGTGAGCAAATTGGCAGCGGCAACAAAAGTGAGCAAATTGGCAGCGACAACAGAAGGAAGCAAATTGACAGCAGCAACAGAAGTGAGCAAATTGGCAGCGGCAACAAAAGTGAGCAAATTGGCAGCGACAACAGAAGTGAGCAAATTGACAGCGGCAACAGAAGTGAGCAAATTGGCAGCGATAACAGAAGTGAGCAAATTGGCAGCGACAACAAAAGTGAGCAAATTGGCAGCGATAACAGAAGTGAGCAAATTGGCAGCGATAACAGAAGTGAGCAAATTGGCAGCGACAACAAAAGTGAGCAAATTGGCAGCGGCAACAGAAGTGAGCAAATTGGCAGCGACAACAGAAGTGAGCAAACTGGCGGCGACAACAAAAGTGAGCAAATTGGCAGCGATAACAGAAGTGAGCAAATTGGCAGCGATAACAGAAGTGAGCAAATTGGCAGCGACAACAAAAGTGAGCAAATTGGCAGCGATAACAGAAGTGAGCAAATTGGCAGCGATAACAGAAGTGAGCAAATTGGCAGCGACAACAAAAGTGAGCAAATTGGCAGCGATAACAGAAGTGAGCAAATTGGCAGCGATAACAGAAGTGAGCAAACTGGCGGCGACAACAGAATTGAGCAAATTGGCAGCGACAACAAAAGTGAGCAAATTGGCAGTAGGTACAGCAGAAAGCAAATTGACAGCAGCGAGGAACTTGGCAGTAGAAACAGCAGCAAGCAAATTGTTAGCGGCAATAGCAGAAAGCAAATTGGCAGCAGGAACAGCAGCAAGCAAATTGGCAGCAGGAACAGCAGCAAGCAAATTGGCAGCAGTAACGGCAGCAAGCTATTCAGCAGCAGCCAATCCTACTTTTCTCTTCTGAAGGCCACCATCCATTTTTGCCTCTGCCTACCTCGTGTATGTAAATGAAGACATAAGTGATGGATTGCTGATAACACGCTGTATGCAATCAATAAGTAAACTTACTGACGCGTGATAGAAGCAGCCTGTTCATATCTCAGAGGAATAATTGTGCGAAGGAAAAATGACTAAACATCGACTGCAACAACATGTTTAAATTGATCTATTGGTCTGTCCAGATGTATAGCCGCGACTCAGCACCTAACTGGGCTTTGCCGCCATGGAGGGAAGAAAATGCTATTTCCATATATCTTACTGATATTTAAATCATTCCACATGGGAGGAATTGTGAATTATGCGGGCGGAATGGTAAATAGAAATAAATAAAGCATGATTTACAGAAATAAATATATTTGAAAAAAAAAAAAAAATCGCCAGCTTTTGTATACTGTACATATTCACTGGCAGTATTTTGAACAATAGTCTTTCTTTATGTTTGGAATGTCTTCATAATTTGAAAGATTTCTACAGCACTTGTAAAAAAACCCAAAAAACTAGATTTTGTACCATTTTATTCTGCTTTCTCCCGTACGCTAAAGCCCAACTAAAACCATTTTTTAAACTTTAGATGTAGTGGGGAAAACTTAAAAGTTGAACTTCAAGCAAATATAAAAGATACTTATGTGTGTCCCTGTACAGCAGAGATCAGCAGCACAAGGAGCTAATCAGGTATTCTGCATTGCGAAAAGCATACTGATAGGAGGACAGAGCAGGGAGACAGAGAGATAAGCTCATCAGTATGCTGCTTCTTCTTTCACTGTCCAATCACAGGCTGGGGGGAGGGAGGGGGGGTAAGACTTGTAAGTATAACTGAACTGTAGTAGGAAACAATCAGGTTTCCTATTCTACCATACAGAGCTGTATAAATGTCAGGACTGGGTGTACAGAAAAACAGACCCTTTGTCAGGTGAAACATTTCCCATGTGTGCATTATATCTGTGTATTTAGTCGTTTCCCCAGCTTTACATGTAACTCTGCTTTTGTTGGAAAAAAAAAACACTCCTCTCTGTCTGATCAAGGTACAGTACATTTCAGCAATTTTAACAAACTTAATGCAGATTCCTACCTGTTTCTGCTCTAAAGAAGTAGCTGTTTGTCTCGCCATGTCCATTGGATGTGGATTCTGAATGGGAAGGTCTAATTACATAGTTACATAGTTACATAGTTAGTCTGGCTGAAAAATGACAAAAGTCCATCCAGTTCAACCATTTAAAAAAAAGTTATAATCCTACACCCACAGTTGATCCAGAGGAAGGCAAAAAAAAACCCAGCAAAGCATGATCCAATTTGCTCCTGCTGGGAAAAAATTTCTTCCTGATCCCCCCGAGAGGCAATCGGATATTCCCTGGATCAACCTATAAATGTTAGTATCCAGTTATATTCTGTGTATCCAAGAAAGAATCCAGGACTTTCCTACAGCAATCCATTGAGCTGGCCAGAACCAACTCTTGAGGGAGTCTATTCCACATTCTCACAGCTCTCACTGTGAAGAAACCTTTCCATGTTTGGAGATTACATTTCTTTTCCTCCAGACGTAAAGAGTGCCCCCTTGTCCTCTGTGATTACCTCAGGGGGAATAACTACACCGAGTTCACTATATGAACCACTGATGTATTATACATGGAGATCATATCCCCCCTTATGTATTATACATGGAGATCATATCCCCCCTTATGTATTATACATGGTGATCATATCCCCCTTATGTATTTATACATGGTGATCATATCCCCCCTTATGTATTATACATGGAGATCGTATCCCCCCTTATGTATTATACATGGAGATCATATCCCCCTTATGTATTATACATGGTGATCATATCCCCCCCTTATGTATTATACATGGTGATCATATCCCCCCTTATGTATTATACATGGAGATCATATCCCCCCCTTATGTATTATACATGGAGATCATATCCCCCCTTATGTATTATACATGGAGATCATATCCCCCCCTTTTGTATTATACATGGAGATCATATCCCCCCTTATGTATTATACATGGAGATCATATCCCCCCTTATGTATTATACATGGAGATCATATCCCCCTTATGTATTATACATGGAGATCATATCCCCCCTTATGTATTATACATGGAGATCATATCCCCCCTTATGTATTATACATGGAGATCATATCCCCCCTTATGTATTATACATGGAGATCATATCCCCCCTTATGTATTATACATGTAGATCATATCCCCCCTTATGTATTATACATGTAGATCATACCCCCCTTATGTATTATACATGGAGATCATAACCCCCCCCCCTTATGTATTATACATGGAGATTATATCCCCCTTATGTATTATACATGGTGATCATATCCTCCCTTATGTATTATACATGGAGATCATATCCCCCTTATGTATTTATACATGGAGATCATATCCCCCCTTATGTATTATACATGGAGATCATATCCTCCCTTAATCTCCTCTTCTCAAGAGAGAATAAATTCAGTTCTTCTAATATTTCCTCATAGCTGAGCTCCTCCTTGTTCAAATGTTCAGAATGAAACCCTAGTCACATGCACATGCTCAGTTTAGTGTGTATTGCTATAGAGGTTTTTTTTTTTTTTCTTGGAAGAGTGCATTTGATCAGCACAGGGCCAATCAGCACTGTCCAAGCACAGGTCAGGGGTTCTGCATCCCCCTAGAGCAGAACAAAACTCCTCCTACAAGCTTTAACCAGTGCTCTGCTGAAGTCACAAGACTGCTCCAACTGCTGATGAGAAAAGGTATTTAGCAGTTTATATTTACTAAAATAATTGCATTTCCATGTTGTGTGTACTGTGGGAGACCAGATATAGTGAATGCAGGGTCCTGGGGTTAGTAACACTTTAAGGCTGCTTTTGCACTGATCAGTCTTTCTTCCATTTTTGCATTTTAAAAAAACAGAAGAAAAACGCATGAACATTAAATCCTATGGAACTTTTCACAATGGTCACTTGTGGGTCCATTGGTTTTTCAAAGTCCTGCAAATGGCACCAAAAAAGCACCTCCCCATAAATGGAAACTGCATCAAAAACGTGGCAAAAGGCATCAAAACTGCATACGCAGTGTGTTTTTTGAGTCACATGTCCTTTTTTCGCAGGTGCAAAACACACCAGAATTTCAGCAAAAATGCATATGCATTTTTACAACGTTTTTGCAACAGAGCAGTGTGAAAGTTGCCTTATACATTGCTTAGCATCAGGACTTTTTTTCTCAGGGAATAGGTACAGGAACTCACCCCTTTTGAGTCACCCCTTGACTCCACCCCCCAACCCAACTTTGAGCACTATGCCTTGATTCCACCCTCTACCCACCTACTAGTACTGCCCCTAGCGGTCTGATTATGTCCATATTTCTGTGCTCAAAGCGGTACATTTTTTTGCATGGAAATATGTTGGTTTTTTATTGTAGGCCTGTAATTTTTAGGAATAACTCAGTGAAATCTGTCCGAACAAGAGTCTAGTAAACATCCCGGGTATATTACAATTTGAAACACGAAATTATAAATTATAATATAATAAATAATCATAAAAAATAATAATATAATAATACATTTAATTCAATAATATAATCAAACCAAAAACACTGAAATTTGAAATAAAGCGCCAAGTTCGCACATCACTGAGCAAAGTCGCAAAATCGTTTTCAGTGTCTGATGACGAATTCACATAGGTGTGAACCGGAGGTTAGGCTCTATGAATGGCTCCTGCACATACTCAAGAAGTGACGTCATCCTGCACCCGCCAATGAAGATGGCTGAAGACCGGCACACAGGAGGAGATGCTGGCACCTGCAGGGGACGGGACAGTTGGAAGAAAGGAAAGTTCCGCACCCTATAGTCCCGCTTTAAGCTGCAATTGATGACATTTTCCTGGATTTAGATATACACGCCTTTAACAGACCTGCAACTTATTTATTCCTTACTTAGAAGCAATATATTTAACAATGAAAGTGAAAAGGAAGAGAGTAATGACTGCTTTTACCGTGTCTACATGCTGAAATTCCATTTGTGTAAATCTAAATTCCTCCATCAGTTTCACTTGGCGGTCCTCGGTTGTGCTTTGCTGGCAGTGGAAATCTTTTGTCTAGATCCACGTCTCGCTGGCAGGTAATTGAGCGGATTCTGTCCCTCCATCTGTATTCTCAGACCTGCACGTGGTCAGAATGTTAAGCGCGGCAGGATTTGGTTAATGCAACGCTCACCTGAGCCCGCACGGCCGCGCAGGCGATTGACTTTATTTAAAAGGCAGCAGGTCAGCCTACAACGCTGAATGTAGATTAGAAGATCAACTGCTTCTGCCGAAACCCATCCTCCAAATTGTGCTGATAATTACAGGTCTGTTGGCGGGAATACTAAACGGACACGAAAGCCCCGTATACACGATGAGAATATCGGACGAACGATCGCCCGTTTTTTTTCACCTGCTAGTCTCACATCGAAAGTGAAAAGGTTACTAAAGATACAAAAATTCTCCTATGAAAGAAAAGAATATCGAAAGTGATGTCATGTATTGTATTTATATTTGTATTGTATTTTCGGACGACTACTGTGCCGATTAAATGAAAATCATACGATCTGGTATCGCACGAGAAACATTTTTGCGCTTGTCCCTTCGGATATAGTCATACTAATTGTGATCGGCTCTCGAAAGCTGTGTACTAACAATCCAATTATTGGATGATCGGTCCTCGTATGAAAATTTTCGTATGATTTTCTTAGTGTGTAAGGGGCATTAGGCTGGCCATACATTATACAATTTTCTTGAGATTTTTGCTTTAGATTTACCAAAAAGCATATAATATGAGGTCAAACCTAAACAAAACTTTCAGTTGTATCCAATCAGGCAGGCCCTTACACTACACAGTTGAAGGTAAAGCTAAAGGAAAATTGTATAATCTATGGCCAGCCTTAGGCTAGGTTCACACCTACAGTGAAGGAAATGCATATTTGATCCCCTGCTGATTTTGAATGTTTGCCCACTCACAAAGAAATGATCAGTCTAAAAATCGAATGTTCGGTGTATTGTAACACTGAGAGACAGAATAGCAACAAAACATTCAGCAGAAATGCATATCTAACAAATGATGATCTGATCTGCATGTTCATGAGGGAAATAAGTATTTGATCCCCTTCACAAAACATGACTTAGTACTTGGTGGCAAATCCCTTGTTGGCAATCACAGAGGTCAGATGTTTCCTGTAGTTGACCACCAGGTTCGCACACATCTCAGGAGGGATTTTGGCCCACTCCTCTTGACAGATCCTCTCCAAGTCATTAAGGTTTGGTGGCTGACATATGGCAACTCGAATTTTCAGCTCCCTCCACAGATTTTCAATCGGATTAAGGTCTGGAGACTGGCTAGGCCACCCCAGGACCTTAATGTGCTTTGTGCACTGGTGTGCAGTCATGTTGGAACAGTAAGGGGCCATCCCCAAACTCTTCCCACAAAGTTGGAAGAATTAAATTGTCCAAAATGTCTTGGTATGCTGACGCCTTAAGAGTTCCCTGCACTGGAAATAAGGGGCCAAGTCCAACCCCTGAAAAACAAGCCCACACCACAATCCCCCTCCACCAAACTTTACACTTGGCACAAAGCAGTCAGGCAAGTACCGTTCTCCTGGCAACCGCTAAACCCAGATATGTCCACTGGATTGCCATTCCTTCACAAATGTTTGTAGAAGCAGTCTGCATGCCTAGGTGCTTGATTTTATACACTTGTGGCCATGGAGGTGATTGAAACACCTGAATCCAATGATTTGGAGGGGGTCCCAATACTTGGCAATATAGTTTATACAGTATATATATATATATATATATATATATATATATATATATAGTACACTGTATACTGAATGTGATGTACTTGTAATTCTAAAAAAAATTAATTAATTCTCTCTAGATCCCCCCAATAATATACTAATATTATCATCCACTGTGAATTGTTAATTGTGCAGAAAACAGAAAAAAATTCCCAAATCCCTCAACAAGAATGAACACAGCTCCAATAATGTGATTCTGTTAAAAAAACACTTTATTTAACAAGTTCCCGCATGGCCTATTGTCAAATGATGGCTGGGGGGAACACTCGTCGTTCTCGGTGGACAGTATATGATGTCCTCCCTGGAACGCAACTTGCGTGTACCCCACAGGCGGAGCTGCGGCACGATGTGCCACCAATCAGTGTACCGGCCACTGCCGGTACCATGTTATTACTGTGACCAGTCACAGCAAATCGCATGACAATTGTACGCAATGGATGACATGACATTCCATTGCATACAGTTGTGTTGATCACACTTGATCACATGGTACAGACAGGGTCAATCACAGCTAAGAATAGTAAATATTGAATTAATCCATTTAATTTAATAAAAGTGGTGGCTTATACCAGTGAAATAAAAAAAAAATCCTGATCACTTCTCCAGAGTAGTACAGTGTTGTTATGCTAGCATTGTATTGCTCTGGTCACAGTATGAAAAAAAAAATACTTAAAAAATTGAAAAACAAAAATTTAAAATTTTTGTTTTTTTGTGTCCCTGATCACTGCCAAACCAGTTATATAATGAGGCTGTACTGTACTGGTGACAGTATGTAAAAAATAAATGGGGGAAAATTTTTTTCTTTACTTTTCCAAAAAATTGTGACATAAAACTTACAACTTCAAAAAACTCGCCATGCCTCTTACTAAATACCTTGGACTGTCTACTTTCCAAAAACAGGTCATTTGGGTGATATTTGCACTGTCCTGGCCAGGGGTGGACTGACCATTCGGAAACTCGGGCACTGCCCCCCCACAAGTACCCCCCACAAGTAGTGCAGTGTCACCATGGTGACACTGTACTGCTAGGGTGACAGTATGTAAAAAATAAAAAAAACATAAATAATAATATAAAAAAATAAAATAAAAATGGAAAAAAAATGTTTAAAAATTATAATTTTGGGTTATAAACTAATTTGGGTTATTTATTTATTTTTACTAAAAAGATAAGGGAATACATTTTGGCCAAGATTTATGATGAAATATTATTTATTTGCAAAATTTTATAAGAAAAACACTTTTTTTCCAAATTTTTGGACTTTTTCATTTACATAGCAAAAAAAAAAAAATATCACCAAAATAAAGCTTTATCTGTCTCAAAATGCTAAAAAATTCATATGGGTACAGGGTTGAATGACCGTGCAATTGACATTTAAAGTGTGATAGCACTGAAAGCTGAAAATTGGCCTGGACAGGAAGGGGTTAAAAGTGTCCAGACTTGAAGTGGTTAAATAAATGGGTTTTTACACAAAAACAATCCCCTATGGGTGATCTATGCCAACTGCAAGGATCAAACGTTGTAGCCGATTTCTACCTTTTTCCGCTCTGAAGAAACAGCTGTTTGTTTCATGTCCCTTCTGCCTGGTTCTGAATGGGAGAGTCTGGTTTATTACAATCACCCGATGCACTCTCAGTGTTCTGATAAGAAAAGCTTGTGTAGCAAATATATAGCAATATTATTTTTTTATTTGCTATATTTTTTATGCGAAAGTGGAGTTGCCCTTTAAGAAAATCAGATTCCTTGTGGAAACATACATCTAAAGGGATCAGAACTGCTGATCTTTAAAAAATATACACATACAAGGAAAGAACATCAGGCTTACAATGAAACTCCATCTCATCGGGGTGTCCCAATTTTGCTCCGAAAATATCTGCTACTCAGACTCTGGATAATTAGCCTCGGGCCTATTAGAGATGTGGGTCATCCATCTTTCCTGTATATTTGGCTATTTCCTCTCCAATAAGAGGAAGGGAGTGCAGTAAATTGCACTTTGATTCAGTCTGCTGACAGTTTTGTGATATTAATGATATAACAGACTTCCAGAAGCTCTGACAACCAGCTGTAGCTCTTCAAAGTGGCATCCGACGGGCAATACAAAAGCTTCTCGCTGCCACTTCCGTCATCAGTCCCTTTGTCTTGGAAAATATAGAAGCACAAAAGGGTCTCAATCATTTTCCAAAACACAATGCGATGACTTATAGCATAGGCTGGTTCACACTCTGGTGCTATTATGTATGGTCAGGATACATAGCTCCTAACTGTCCCTGATTTCAAGGGACTGTCCCTCTGTCCCTCATCATTTCTCATTTGTCCCTCATTTCGGTCTGATATATAGAGTTGTATATAAAATGCACTATTTATCTTTCAAAATGTGTTTCACGGTGCTAAATCTTTTATCCAGTGTAAAGGAATAGTAGTGGTAAAAAAAAACACTTATGGGTTTAACTAATTTTTTTTTTGTATAATTCTCCTTTAACCACTTCCATACCGGGCACTTTTACCCCTTCCTGCCCAGGCCATTTTTCAGGTTTCAGCGCTCTCACACTTTGAATGACAATTGCGCGGTCATACAACATTGTACCCAAACTAAAATTTTATAATTTTCTTCACACAACTAGAGCTTTCTTTTGGTGGTATTTAATCACCGCTGGGGTTTTTATTTTTTGCTAAATTAACAAAAAAAGACCAAAAATTTTGAAAAAAAAACAAGTTTTTTCTTTGTTTCTGTTATAAAAGTTTACAAATAAATAATTGTTCTTCATAAATTTAGGCCGAGATGTATTCTGCTACATGTCTTTGGTGAAAATAACCCAAATTAGGATGTATTTTTTAGTTTGTAGGAAAGTTATAGAGTTCACAAACTATGGTATAGATCTGAATATTAATCAATCCTGAAGTACTGACAGCCAATCTAATTTCTTGAGGTCCAAGAATGTCAGAACAGTACAGATATCCCCCAAATGTCAGAACAGTACAGATATCCCCCAAATAACCCTTTTTGTAAAGTAGACAGTCCGACGTACTTCATAAGAGGAATGGCGAGTTTTTTGAAGTTGTATTTTTTTTGTTATAATTTTTTGGAAAATGAAAAAATAAAAACAATTATTTTCACTATTTTTTTTTTACATACTGTCACCAGTGCAGTTCAGTGTCATCATATAACTGGCATGGCGGTGATCAGGGACACTGACTGGTGACAGTATGAAAAAAAATATATATTTGCATGTGACCTGTTGTGACCATTCACAGCTAGACACTAGTATACAATGGATGGCATGAATGAAGCCATCCATTGTATACAACTGTCATGTGACCTGCTGTGATTGGTCACAGCAGGTCACATGGTACCGGCAACAGGGGTTGGTACTCAGATCTGTCATCGGCCGTGTCCGAGGTACACGGCCGGTGATAGATCGCGCCGCTCCGCGGCTCTGCAACCGTGCGAACTGCGCATGTGCGGGAGGACGCCAAATGGCGTACACCCCGGAAAGCTAATGCATTTTTGCGGCCGCCAAACGGCTATAGGCCGGGTGGCTAATGGTTAAGGGGGCGTGGCAGGGGTGTGTGTCCTATTCCTACATACTTTTGCTAATAGGTGTCTCTCGTTCCCATTTCAAAAAGTTGGGGGGTATGAGGATAGGTCATGCAGCAATAAAGTGGAACACCAGCCAAAACTCTCCTGACCTCTTCACTCCATACATTATGTTGTTCATTACATACTCCTGACCCATGCACTGTTTATGCTATATTGTACATTACATGCTGCTGACCAAAGTGTTCATCGTCCCAAAGTGGCAGGTTGCTAAATAGTCCCTGACTATTTTAATGGAGTTCTATTTTAACCCTTTTGTACGGACCTGATGGTGGGGGGTTTTACACACATTGGGGGAGATTTACTAAAACTCGAGCACTCAGAATCTAGTGCAGCTGTGCATAGTAGCCAATCAGCTTCTAACTTCAGCTAATAGGTGTCTCTCGTTCCCATTTCAAAAACTTGGGGGGTATGAGCATAGGTCATGTAGCAATTAAGTGAAACACTAGCCAAAACTCCCCTGACCTCTCCACTCCATACACGATGATGTATATTACCTAATCCTGACCTCTGCACTCCATACATTATGTTGTACATTACATACTCCTGACCCATGCACTCTTTATGCTATATTGTACATTACATGCTCCTGACCAAAGTGTTCATCGTCCTAAAGTGGCTGGTTGCTAAATAGTCCCTGACTATTTTAATGGAGTTCTTTTTTAACCCTTTTGTATGGACCTGACAGCGGGGGGGGGGGGGGGAGATTTTCTAAAACCAGTGCAGCTGTGCATAGTAGCCAATCAGTTTTTAACTTCAGCTTGTTCAATTAGGCTTTGGCATTAAAGCCTGGAAGCTGACTGGTTTCTATGCAGAGTTGCACTAGATTTTGCACTCTCCAGGTTTAGTAAATAACTCCCACTGTGTGTAAATCTGATAAGCAGACTCCTGCTACACTGCAACCCAAATTGCTTCCACACCCTTCCCCCCTTTGGCATTACCCCCCCCCCCCCCGATTGCAAGCCCCTGTGTATCCCAGGCTCCACTCTTGCCCAGGTTTGCACGAGGAGGAGATGGTGTTGTATGTGACACTGAAAGTACAGTTAGGTAGGGGAACCAGGAAAGAGCAGACTCATGGAGGCCAAGGGAGTGGAGTTTGTTGAGGAGGAGCGAGTGGTCAACTGTGTCAAAGGCAGCAGAAAGGTCGAAGAGTATGAGTATGGAGTGCTGGTCATTGCTTTTAGCAGTTAGAAGGTCGTTGGTGAGTTTTAGTAGGGCAGTTTCAGTGGAATGTTGTGGGTGGAAGCCAGACTGTCGGGGATCAAGAAGGTTGTTGTCAGTGAGGTAGCAACTCGTACCTTTGTGGACAAAGCACTCAGTTAGGAGGCAAACGGGAGCAGGGAGATGGGAGATGGGTCCTAAATTATTCAAACAGGTGGGGTCCAGTGAGGGTTTTTTTAAGTATGGGGGTGACCAGTGCATGTTGGAGTGGGGAGGTAAAGGTGCTGGAGAAGAGGGAAAGGTTAGAGAGAAGATGTGGATTTGAGAGTTTAGGATGGAGTAGGAATTGTGAGGGGACAGGGTCAGGGGACAAGTTATGAGGTGGTCAGCGGAAAGGAGTTTGGCAACTTTCTCAGTGGTAAGGAAAGTGTAGTGTTGGACCTGGTGTGTTGTTTGGGGGAGAAAGCTGGATGCTGGCTATCTCATCACGAATTGTGTCAATTTTGTTTTTGAAATGATTGGCAATCTCCTAGGCAGCAAGCAAGTTGGTGGGTAGAGGCAGTGGGGGACGAAGTAAGGAATTAAGGGTGAAAGGAATTGATGATGTTTGGATGAGAGGGGTTTGACGAGAGTGGTGTAGTAGGTTTGTTTAGCAGTGTGGAGGCAGGAGTTGTATTGGGGAAGGGCAGATCTCTAGAGTGTGAAGTCTTGCAAGGATTTCATTTTATGCCATGCTCACTCAAGAGCTCAGCTGCATCTCTTGAGACTTCTGGTGCCGTCTGTTTGCCAGGGTTGTAGCAGGCGAGGCCTGGTTCTGCACATAGAGAGAGGAGAAAGTGTGTCCAGGGAGGATGACAGCATGTTATCGCCAGGTGTGGCCAGGGAGGATGACAGCATGTTGTCACCAGGTGTGGCCAGGGAGGATGACAGCATGTTGTTGTAGACAGAAGTGGCCAGATCTAGGCAGGTCTAGGCCAGGGGTGCAATTTTATCATAAATGCAGTAAGTAGCAGAATGAGGAAGGTAAGAGTTGAGGTTGGGACGCTTTCTGAGGATAACCGTTTGCAGGTTGGCAGCATGGGAGGTAGGAGACAAGAAGCATGTGAAACTGATAAGGTTGAAATCTGAGAGAGGAAAAAGCGAGGTTACAGGGAGTGCAGAGGTTAGAGAATACAAGGTTGAGGGTGTTGCCATTGGGCTGAGTGGTGGTTTGTGTCCATTGTGTCAGGTTAAAAGAGGAGGTTAAGTTGAGTAGTTGGGAAGTGTTAGCATTGATTGGAATGTTAAAGTCATTGAGGATGATGGTGGGTACCTCAGAGGAGAGAAGTAGGGTAGCCATGCGGAGAAATCATCAAGAAAGCATGACACAGGGCCAGGAGGTTGGTAAATTACTGCAATCCTCAGACAAACTGGAGAAAAAAGTGGCATGCAAAGTGGCTTAGTGTTGCAGGGAAGAGTGAGCCAGTTTTCAGTGATTACAGAGAGGCAGGTGTGGATTGCAGGCATGGAAAGTGGCTACGTTCATTCTCCATGGCCCCACTCCATATAGAAATGTAGCCACCTTCTATTGTTTGCTCCATAAATGGAATATGGGATTTGCAGTGTGCATAGAGCAGTGTACATGAACGCAACTAATGTGCACTGTTCATTCCAAACAAATGGAAGCGACAGGGAAAATGAGAGGTTCAGGAGCTCACAAAGGAAGTTACAAGGAAGCAGAAAAACACAGTAAGAAATAACTTCATGAAAAATAAAATAATCAGTGGATGTCTGTGGAGTTTTTTTTTTTAAAATAGGGCAGCACTGTGGCTAAATGGTTAGCACTTCCACCTGGCAGTACTCGGGTTGTTGGTTCGAATCCCAGCCACGGCACCTCCTGCCTGGAGTTTGCATGTTCTCCCTGTGTCTGTGTGGGTTTCCTCCGCGTACTCCGGTTTTCTCCCACACTCCAAAGACATGCTGGTAGGTTAATTGGATCCTGTCTAAAAAATTGGCCCTTGTATATGAATGTGAGTTAGGGACCTTAGATTGTACACCCCCTGAGGGTTAGGGACTGATGTGAATGTACAATATATATATATGTAAATTGACAGCGCTATATAAGTACCTGAAATAAATAATATTGTTTAGTGTCACTTTAAGTCTTGAAATAATCCCTTTTGATGACCCTATTCCACGTCTTACTACAAATCGCTGCACTGACAATTCGTGCCGTCCGCCTGCAGATGCAGATATCTGGATATTTATAGCCCAATGTGTAAACAGAAAGCATAGCATGATCATGGCTGCAGAGTAGGCTCACAGATTCCGGTGGATCGTCATTACAGCTTGGCAGTTGGGACTGATAGATACAGGCATCTGGCTGCAGTAACAGATCAATAAACACACTCGAGCCTAAAGTGGGGGCGATCCTCACGTTTCATCATCCTGAACTCCTGGAGGCTATCCAATCTTCTCACTTGATATGAAAGGCACGCTTCAGCTACATATTTTGTATTTAGACTTAGGCTGGCCATACATTATACACTTTTCTTTGGAAAATTGCTTTAGACTTACCAAAAACCATACAATATGAGGTCAAACCTGAACAACACTTTAAATTGTATCCAATTAAGGCAGGCCCTTGTACTACATAGTTTAAGATAAATTTAAAGGAAATTGGGCAGATATTGGACAAAAAATTGTATAGTGTATGGCCAGCCTAAGCGAGCTGTGTGGTTTTCACACCACCACCCATCTTACTTAGATACAAGTTGTGGCACTTGACCATCATGTCTATATGAGCTTGTTGAACATCCCTTTATAAAACCATGGACATCATTGTGGAATACCCCCCCACACACCTTTGAGTCTATAACTGCCTCCACTACTTCATCATTTTCTCAACGAACTTCAAAGGAAGATTGCCTTTTGACAGAGCTGTGTTCAGCGGCATGCGCAGTGGAAGAGGTAAGTATTTCCTGTATGTTATCTCTTCTTTTACAAGTGGATCTATATTTTTGACAGGGTCTCTTTAAATTTGAATTCCAGACATGTTTATATATATATATATGGTTTTTTTCACTTGGTATGGATCCATTGAAGTCTACTACATGCAAAATGCATTCTGGTATGGGAAAAAAAGTCCCCGACACTTAAAAAAAAAAACTCACCAGGTCAAAACACACAAATGTGAACTAGATAAATTGGAAACTATGTTAAATGGACTGTAGTGTGTTTCTGCAACACGCATTAAAAAATGCATAGGTGGGGCAGTGGGGTAGTGGTCATGGCACCAGCTTAAACTGGAACCAGGGGCAGACTGACCATTTAAGCATTGGGCACTGCCCGAGGGCCCAGGGTCAGTAGGGGGCCCCATGAGATGCCCCTGGTACCTTTCATTGGCTTTTTCATAGACTTTTTTGGGTGTGGGCCAGGACACAGGAGCCCAATGATCCCCTATTGCCCAGGGGCCCCATGAATTGTCAGTCCGCCCCTGACAGGAACATAGATAAAGATTCAGGCTGGGTTCACACTGATGCGGTGCGGAATTCGCAGCGTTTTCTGTGCAAATTTCGCACCGCATCACAATTGCACCCCATTCGTGCAAACCGTTGCGGGTGTGTATGTTAAGTTAACAACACCCCGAAATTGGTCCGCAAAACACGGTGCAATGTGCAGAATCAGATCACATAGGTGTGAATACCCATGCGATCCGATTCTAGTGCAGACTCAAAAAAGGGTCCTGCACCTTTTCGGTGTGGGTGCGGTGCGATTTGAGCCATACAAAATGTATGGTTCCAATTGCACCGCACACAAATAGCATGTGATTTGCACAGGAATGCGGTGCAGTTCCTGTGTGAATCACATGCGATGTACTGCACCGCATTAATGTAAACTTAGCCTAAAGATAAAGAAGCTGCATACCCAGTAAGAGACTCCCACCTCTCCTTCCTACCCCACATCCAACTGCTATCTAGATCTTGCAGGCTCCACCTCCGCAATATCTCCAAGATACGCACATTCCTCACCCCAGACACCACCAAACAACTCGTACACTCCCTCATCATCTCACGCCTGGACTACTGCAATTCCCTTCTCACTGGCCTACCCAAACGAACGCTATCCCCACTCCAGTCGATCCTAAACTCAGCGGCCAGACTCATCCACCTCACCAACCGCTCCACATCTGCCTCCCCCCTCTGCCAATCCCTTCATTGGCTCCCGATTGCCCAATGCATCAAGTTCAAGCTGCTAACCCTGACCTACAAAGCCACTCACAATGCCGCCCCGAACTACATAACTGACCTGATACCCAAATACTACCCTACCCGTGCCCTCCGCTCCTCACAGGACTTCCTGCTCTCTAGCTCCCTGGTCTCCTCCTCCCACGCCCGATTGCAGGACTTCTCCAGGACTTCCCCCATCCTCTGGAACTCCCTACCCCAATCCATCAGACTGTCACCTACCCTCCTCACCTTCAGGCGCACCCTGAAAACCCTCCTCTTCAGGGAAGCCTACCCCAACCTCACCTAACACCCGACCTCACCTAACAACTAACCTCCTCCACTCCACCCACCACTCCATCCCCCACAGCCATCTCCTCCTGTGCCACCTTCCCCTCCCTCCTAGATTGTAAGCTCAAAAGAGCAGGGCCCTCGAACCCCTCGTGTAGTGTATTGTTACTGTCTTGTCTCATGTTCTGTCCCCCTTGCTACTGTACAGCGCTGAGCATACCCTTTGGCGCTATATAAATACTGTATAATAATAATTAAATCAGCTACCGGAAGTTTTATTTATTTATTTCAGGTACTTATATAGCGCCGTCAATTTATGCAGTATATATTGTACATTCACATCAGTCCCTAACCTTCAAGGGGCATACAATCTAAGGTCCCTAACTTACATTCATATAAATATTAAGGACAATTTAGACAGGATCCAATTAACCTATCAGCAAGACTTTGGGAGGAAACCCATGCAGGAACAGGGAGAACATGCAAACTCCAGGTACCATGGCTGGGATTTGAACCGGTGACCCTAGTACTGCCAGGCGGAAGTGCTAACCATTTAGCCACTGTGCTGCACCTAGGAAGTGCCTAATAATTGAGGATTTAATCTATATGTACAGTATATTTGTACATTTCTCACTGGGCTGTTGCTCATGTATTATATTTGGCACTCTTAGTTTACTTTTGGTTCAAGTCCTCCATGAAAAACTTTTCTTCATTTTAGGACTTGTAAAAACTTTTCAAATTAGAGTAAAATAGAGAGTTCATCAGTCGCAGTATATGCCTGCTAAAATAATGATAGGGATATGTTTAATACAATCACTGTTAGATTGGCCATAAAACTGCGCTGTGTTTAATTACATGCTCTCACTTTAAATCCAGCAGGGTTTAAATAGCTTAAAAGACTTCCTTATTTTAATTGGTGTGCGCAGCGTGTGTTGATACTTATTTCAGTGTAGAAAGGAGGGAGATCCAGGTTCCCCCAAAGGGGAATGTCTAGAAATCTGGTTAATAGGGGCACCGATGGCATTTCTGATGTTTGTGAAATGAAACTCCAGACAAAACTGTTTATTTTTAGTTATCGAATGAGTGGGTTCCTGGTCGGGGGTAAATTCCAACACAGAGGAGAAGAAGAAGTATAAATTCTTTATGTAAGGCCCCGCTCAGATCTCGTGTAGCGGAAATGAGTGCTCCCGCTTGCGATTTTTTTAAGCACGATTTACACACATTTCCATGCATCACGGCAGGCCATTCACCTCCTTTTTGGGCGACAACCTTCATGCCATTTTTAAAGGCACATTTTGCATGCAATTGTGTTCGGGGAAAAATCACACCACATTAGTGGGGCCATTAAAAATAAATGGTACCCAAAACGCACAGCGAGCGTTTTACCGTGCAGATAGAACTGCTGCGATTCTGACAGTGGTTACTAATCACAAAGAGCGAATGGGGTCTAAAGGGTTTTGCAAAAATGTTGTGCTCTGTCTCTGATTGGTGGACGTGTCTGGATGCAACCCAAAAGAAAAACAAACGAAACCAGCGCTCCAATCTTCATGCAAACCAAGGGATTTGTCAAATGCCAACCGAAGAGGTGCTGCCCTTCTGAGATCGGGAAATCTGACCACTGGAGAATAAAAACAAACAAGGGTGCACTCTCATCGTGCATTACCGTGGTATAACATGTAATTTATTAAATAAAAAGGATGTATACTCACAAACCAACGTGATAATGGACAGTATAGGTGATCCACAAAAACAGTCACAATACAACTGTGTCTAATGATGCGGATAACTGACGCGTTTCGGGAGCTGAACCCCCTTCCTCAGAGCCTCCAGAGTGTCTGGATGCAAACTACTGCATGCAGCGGATTTCTCATGAACAATCAGGAATTTTCAGGTGGAGAAAAGAAGATTAAATTGAAATTCTGGGATAACCCTAACTACTCTTAAATCTCAATAAACAATAAATCACTCGGCAATTCCTTAATTACATAAATCACATAAGGACTAAATGTAAAATCCCCTAAGAAAAGTCACACTTTGACCCTTGAAAGCAAAAATCAATGCTAGAACCTTTTCTCTATAAAAACTCCAACCCCTAAACCAAAAATAACAATAAAATAAAATAAATAAAATATAGTCCAAGAAATAATGTCCAAAAATTACTATCCAAATATGAATCGTCCACCAAAATATTCCAATATAGTGCATCCAACTTTATCCTCCATTCCAGATCACGTGATCATCAATCATATCCCCCTGATGAAGTCACGTGACCCGGTGACGTAACGCGTAGAGGAGGGGTTCTGACATCACGACGTTGTCTTGGACACAGCACAGCACGGCAAGCATAGCAGAAACTGCAGGACAGGCTGAAATTGCCTTACTCTGAAGCCTATGCTAGAAACTCTGTATGGAACTTGCAGCAACAAATAAAGCCTTAGTTTTAAAAGGATAAAGCACTATGATGGTTTTGTTTCTTCATACAATCATCCTGTGATATATTGGAGAGAAATCAGTATAGGAGGAAGGAGACCTTTGGAAGAAAAAGCGAAATATCCATCCAGCCATCAAATCCTGATCAGCAGCAGGCATAATCACTCCAGAGATCCCAGGTGGATTAAGATCGAGCATAATCATCCCATTTGCCATCAGGAATATCCTAAGCAGGAGGATCATCCCAGCAGTCCTATAAGGACAAAAAGCTAGTTTTCCCTTTTTATAAGGCAAAACCTGAGGTGAGCGCATAATAAAATCACACTGCACGTGGATTATGGGAGCGCCATTGCATCATCATAATTTAAATTGAAAGAGGACTGTATGAGCACTTTTTTCATATATATTGTTTTTTATCACTATCACTATTTACTATTGTCACCAGCACAGTATGCGGTATTTATTTATGATGTTATAAGCAGAAGATAATTGTACACTAGATATAAGTATATATATAATTTTATTATTTTTTCATATAATTTTTTTTTTTTTTACTTTGGATTGTCATTTGAAATAGTGAATAGTGTAATTATTTATACACAGGAGCGCGGCACAATTTATATATTTAATTTTCTACCAGATCACATGATACCTCCAAAAAAATAACTAAAATAATGTGTTACCTTCAAAACTACCTTCAATGTATATACTTTTAAATTTAGTATATACTTTATTAATGAAAAAATAATTATTAACAGATTCAACTGTGAGTGACACGTGGATCATGCAAAAATCACTCTGTACACTCCAATAAATATGTATACTAAAACAAACACACAAAAAAAAAATAAAAAAAATAAAAAAATAATAATAAAAGGAAATTAAATGAAATAAATCAAATAAACCACATACAGTGACAAACAACAAATCAGTGAAGTGAACACTCCGTGATCACCCGTATGGTAAGATTAAATGCAATTACCCTCATGGAGTAAAACCAAGCTTATCAGGATGTAACCAGCAGTCACTCCCAAGCTTCCATCCACCGTACATATAGCACCTTCAATTTCCCAGATTCCTCATGAGGTAAAAGTAGAACCCATGTAGCATGTATATATGAAGAATATAAAGACTTTTAATACATATCTTACTTTGGGGATAATGAATTGCAGCATCACATATTTAAACCAGTCTCATGTTTTTCCAGTTTACAAAAAGGACACAACATGGTATTAAAGGAAAGTAAAGGTTGTCCCCGAAACAAGTGTTCCCAATGGAAGACTTACCCTCTTTTCTGGTTTTAGAGAAAACTCTAAATTTTGTATTTTCCTTCCCTTCTAGTCCCAGTGGCCATTTAGAGTGGGTAAAACACGCTAGTAGGACACAGACAGCAATAAAGGCCTGTAGAAAAAAGAATGGAAGTGCTGGGAGCCTAGGGTTGTCATTTTATTGTAAGGGTATCTGGAATATAGGTAATATCATGGTCAGGGATAAGGCTTGGAGATCAGTAACTATAGGAGTAGAGAGACTCACATCAACCAGCAAGTTAGGTATACAAGCATGTCACCACGGTGGATGAAGCGGGCTTACCCGAGGTGCAGGGTCTAAGTACTAACCAGTATTCACCACAGCTCCTGATGGTGAAGATAGATCTGCTGTGTGTTAGTACCAGGTCCCGGTCCCAGTCCTCAGGATTGCCCACTTGGAGGTGAGCAAGCCGGGGTACAGTAGCAGGTATAGCAGGCCAAGATCAAACAGAAACAGTAAGTAAATAAGCCAAAGGTTGGAAATAAGTAGTTGTAGGTTGGGATCAGGTAGATGCAGGGGTGGACTGACCATTCGTGCACTCGGGGGCCCCATGAGATGCCCCTAGTACCTTTCATAGGCTTTTTTGGGTGTGGTTTGAGTGTGGGTGAGGACACAGGGGCCTCATGATCCCCTATTGCCCAGGGGCCCCATGAGTTGTCAGTCCGCCCCTGGGTAGAAGCATAGTCAAGAAACAAGCCAAAGGTCGGGAACGAGTGGTAGCAAATATATGAATGGCAACAGGAGAGGCAAGAGAGAGATATTGGCTAAAGAAAGCACAACAATCTGGCAAACAGAAAGTTCAAGGGCATAGCTTTAATAGGAAGATCATCGGAAGAGAAAAAGGGTTCAAGATTTAAGACAAACAAGGTTCAAAGCAGGGTCATTCAAGGAATTGTCCAGGGAACTGTCCAGGTGGCTCAGCAAGAAGAGACATCGCCAGACACAGCAGAGCTTGCAGGTTCAGAGCCAGGTCCTGGCACGCAGATAGCTTCTACATGACATGGGATCTTTACTATTTCCCTGGCTTAAGTTTAAAAGAAAGCTTTAAACACCACACCAAAAATTTGAATGTCCAGATGTAGATTTGTTCCAAAATGAGTAAAAAGAGTTTATCACAGATCCAACGCATTTGGGGGTTAAAAAGTGCACCCTTCATCAGGGTTAGTCCTGCCCAGGGGCGGACTGACTATTTGAAAACTCGGGCACTGCCCGAGGGCCCGAGGTCAGTAGGGGGCCCCATGAGATGCCCCTGATACCTTTTTCATAGGCTTTTTTGAGTTTGGGAAAGGACACAGGGGCCCCATGATCCCCTATTGCCCAGGGCCCCATGAGTTGTCAGTCCGCCCCTGGTCCTGCCGGCTACAACTCCTGTTCTGCTCTCCCATGGCCTGGCTCCAGTCCTCTTGTAACAGTACAAGAGGGCTGGAGCCAGGTCATGCAAGAGGTGGGGTGCATGACCAGCCGTGATTAAGGGGGTCTGTGACATACTGGGTTTTTTTTTTCATTTTAGAATAAATCTATATCTGGATAATTAAAGGTTTTTGGTGTGGCACTTATATCTTTTTTTTGGAAATAAAGGGCTGACAGGGTTTCCTTACCTCGCCACCACTATATTCAACCCCTCAAAAAAATGCTTTGAATACACTTGGAACTCCAATGGAAAAATCCCCCCATTGCCTTTTACATAACTGTTTGCTTTATTGAAGAAGCTGATAGCTATTCTCGGTAACATTATTGGCGGTGTTGTCACCCTGCTTTGGCTACTGTGGTTTTCGGCACATTGCAGTTTACTTCATTGAACTAGCCATGTTCTCAGTTACACTATTGAATGTTTTGCACGCACTGTTGTGGTTGGACTATCCAGGTAATTATATTGATGGGAAACCCATTGATCGATAACACAGCAAATACCACGTTTCCTATTAGTTCATTACATTCCACTTCATTACCCCCATTGGACGGATCACGTTTTAATTGCTTCATAAGAACACATTGAAGTTACCTTGAAACCTTCCTCTCTCATTAATTAATCAAAGCTCATTTATACCGCTAGCATTTTACTCAGTATTATCATCAATTAAAGCGGCTGGGCTCAGCAGCTGCTCTGGACAATGGAGGAGGAAATGAGCAAACATTTTCTAAATGCATGGTATTTCATATGTGATAGTTGTACAGAATGAGTCACCGAGAAGAAGAAACCAGAGAGGATGTGATACTTGAACCAGTCGCATTCTCAAAAACAAAATCTGAAAAATGGGAATAAATGGTAGCTGAGGCTACGGAAATCTTAATATGACTGAAAAAACGGGACTCTAGACTCCTCCATTGTGTTGGTCAGGGTGGACAGTACCAACAGCTAAAAATACTGTAATAACCTATACACATAACCAGGTGTGTCCCCAAAAACACCAATATAGTTAAAATAGACAAAATACAAAAGGGTTACAGCACAGGGAGAATAATTATTTGCTCCTGTTAAACCACAATACAGAAATTTCAGGCATGCCTGCCCTTTTTTTTAAATTATACTGTATATAGAGTGCAGACCCCAAGCTGGTCTCGATGTTTGTTCCAGGTTCTATTCCCTATTGGTTGCAAGGCAGCCAGGCACACAGCAGTTTCTCAGCCTCTCCATGTAATAACCAAGCAGAAAGTGTTGTTTTATGATTTATTGCTTGAAGAACTAGGATAGGGTATAGGATAAGCCTTGGTATATTCCAGAACTAGTGCAAACTTTAACAGATGATGCCTTTAGTAGTAGTCCGGTCCAGACACTTTTACCCCCTTCCTGTCCAGGGCAATTTTCAGCTTCCAGCGCTATCACACTTTGAATGACAATTGCGCGGTCATGCAACACTGTACCCATATGAATTTTTTACCATTTTTTTGAGACAGATAAAGCTTTATTTTGGTGGTATTTATTCACCGCTGGGATTTTTATTTTTTTTGCTATATAAATGAAAAAGTCCAAAAATTTTGAAAAAAGTGTTTTTCTTATAAAATTTTGCAAATAAATAATATTTCATCATAAATCTTGGCCAAAATGTATTCCGTTATCTTTTTAGTAAAAAAAAAATACGCCAAATTAGTTTATAACCAAAAATTATAATTTAAAAAATTTTTTTTTACATTTTTATTTTATTTTTTTTATATTATTTATGTGTTTTTTTTTTTTTACATACCGTCACCCTAGCAGTACAGTGTCACCATGGTGACACTGTACTACTTGTAGGGGGTGATGAAGATTTTTTTTTTTTCCTACAGTGATTGCTTTTACACCCATATAGGCTGTAAAAGCAATCATTTCTTTTTCTCTCTGTCTGCATTCTTGCAGCCATTGAGTAATACTGTGTGAGCTGTGATTGGTCAGAGCTTATCACACAGTACAAGGCTGTTGTGAATAGCCTTGTACCATGTGACCTCTGTGATCATTCACAGATTTCACACGTAGTAAGCAATGATGTCACAAGTGACATCTTGCTTACTACTTTGCATGTGATCACTGATTGGCCAATCAGTGATCACATGAGCGTGACCTCGTACAGAGGTCCCGTCCGACGATCGGTGTTTCACTGTGTCCGGAGGACACAGCGGGCACCGGAATGCGGTGCTGCGCGCTCCCAGGGAGAAATAGCACAACTAGAAATAGCAGGTGCTGTTTATGAATGCAACCCACCCCTGGAGTGCCACCGCCCTGCCGTTTAAAAACAGCAGGCGGACAGCAAGTGGTTAAAGCAGAGGTCCACCCAAAAGGGGAAGCTCTGCTTGTATGCCTCCTCCCTCCTCTGCTGCCACATTTGGCAGCTTTTGGGGGGGAGCGGGTACCTAATTTTGACGGGTACCTGCTCCCACTTCCGGCTCAATTCACCACGGCGAACTGACCCAGATCGTGTCGTATTTTTCTCAAAATATGCAGTATTTTTTGGTTTATAGTGGAAAAAATAAAAAACCCAGTGGTGATTAAATACCACCAAAAGAAAGCTCAATTTGTGTGAAAAAAAATATACAAATTTCATATGGGTACAGTGTTGCATGACCACGCAATTGTCATTCAAAATGCGACAGAACTGAAAGCTGAAAATTTGCCTGGGAAGGAAGGGTGTAAAAGTGTCCGGTAGGCAAGTGGTTAACCTCTTCAAAGTAGGCATCTAGTGTAAAAAGATGTGGACATATAGCTCAGGGAGATCTCACGCTGGAAACAACCCTAAACCAGAAAATATGGAACACTCTCTCAATAGAAGGTGAAGTGTATATGGATACCTCCTTCCAGTACCAGCCAGACCCTGTACTGTGAGCCTCCAAGCCAGATCCTCAGTAGACTTTCTCCTGACTCTTCTCAAAGCTTTGGTAATAGACTCCCCCGCTCTCCCTGAGCTGGGACCTCGATGAACCTCCTACAGTCTTCAACTAGATGGCCCAGGGGGGCCGAAAGCCCTTCCAGGCTAGGTCTCTCTCCACCAGTTTTAGGTCCCAGATTCTTTATGCACACCTCAGCCCCCTGCTAGTCACTCTCCTGACCAGGGATTGGTTGAGGCTGCAAGAATATTCAGCCCAGTGTATATCACTATCAGTTCATCACCAGCGTATATCCAATTGCCAGAGGTAGCCTAGAGTCAGTTCTTCTGAGCAAAGATACCTTTACATCGTCTTAGTTACTATTTTTTGTCATTATTGAGCACACTATATGGCCACACATCTATGACCTGATATCTGTTTGAGCTTGTTGGACATTAATTTGGAAGTGGTCGCCCTTTAGTTGCTATAAAAGCCTACACTCTTCTCGCAAGAATTTCCAAAAGATTTTGGAGTGTGTCTGTGGGAATGTTTAAATTGTGATGGTTGGGCAGGCCCAGACTGGCCATAGGGTGCACCAGTCATGTGTTCGTTGGGCCGGGGCCGCATGTACATGAAGATGATGTGGGGCTGGGGCGCAATGCAACGCAGATGCGGTGGCTCAGCTGCCTCCCGCCTGGAGCCTACCCTGCTCCACGGCGTGGCACGGTTGCTCAGTCCCTCCAATATGGCCGATGGAGCAGGGGGAGGGAGCTAGCGGTCAGCTGATCACTTTTGCCTTATGGCAAGGTGCTTCATCATGCTGGAAAAGGCATTGTCCGTCACCAAAACTGTTCTTAGATGGTTGGGAGAAGTTGCTTTCGGAGGATGTTTTTGTTCCATCCTTTATTCATGGCTGTGTTCTTAGGCAAAATTGTGAGTGAGCCCACTCTCTTGGATGAGAAACAACCCCACACATGAATGATCTCAGGATGCTTTACTGTTGGCATGACACAGGACAGATGGTAGCGTTCACCTTTTCTTTTCCAGACAAGGTGTTTTCTGGATGCCCCAAACAATCTGAAAGGGGATTCATCAGAGAAAATGACTTTACTCCAGTCCTCAGCAGTCCAATCCCTGTACCTTTTGCAGAATATCAATCTGTCTCTGATATTTTTCCTTGAGAGAAGTGGCTTCTTTGCTGCCATTCTTAACACCAGGCCATCCTCCAAAAGTGCGTGCTGATGCAGTCACACCTGCCCAGTGGCGGACTGACCATTTGGAAACTCGGGCACTGTCCGAGGGCCCGAGGTCAGTAGGGGGCCCCATGAGATGCCCCTGGTACCTTTTTCATAGGCTTTTTTGAGTTTTGGCAAGGACACAGGGGCCCCATGATCCCCTATTGCCCAGGGGCCCCATGAGTTCTCAGTCCGCCCCTGCACCTGCCTGCTGCCATTCCTGAGCAAGCTCTACACTAGTGGTGCCCCGATCCCACAGCTGAATCAATTTCCTGGCACTTGCTGGCATTTCTTCTGCGCCCTGAAGTCTTCTTCACAACAATTGAACCTCTCTCCTTGAAGTTCTTGATGATCTAATAAATGATTGATGTAGGGTCAATCTTAGTAGCAGCAATATCCTTGCCTGTGAATCCCTTTTTGTGCAAAGCAACGATGACCACACATGTTTCCTTGCAGGTAAATTAATATTTATGTCATTCTCAAAACTTTTGGCCAGAGCTGTATGTGTAGCTCCATGCTAGCTTGTGGGTGAGACTTGTAGTGAATGCCTGAATACAAACAGTCTGTGGTAACCACAGCACTCTCCCTAGCATACATTAAGCCAGTAAAAATAAAATGACATCAACAAAATTTTGAACATCAAGGAATTAAAAATGAGAAAGTACTCAGGCGTCAGATTTATAAGTCAGATATGCCATTTACCAAATGAAGGGAGAATATGCCCCAATCCTACATTACATAAACTATACAAAAAATTCGTCATCGTTTTGCGGCTTGTTGGTTGTGCAGGATGTAGGTTCTCTGTGACTGAATACCCTATGGGCTTGATTTATACTCGTTTGAATACACTTACATATTGACACAAGTCCTCCTTATTTATATTTGGCATCCCCCACTGGGACTTTAAACTTATATGGTGTTTTTTTTTTGGCGTCCCTTGTGTTAACGTTTGGATAGTTATGGATCTTTTTTTTTTAATCCAAACAACTTTTATTGTCAAGATAATAGAGAAAATGGAACAGTACTTACAGAATCCGCAATGACATTACTGCATCAGCAGGATTATGCATAAATAGAACAACGTGAATACGCAGATCCCGTAATAAACAGAATAACAGAAATGGTAATCAAACAAAACAGAGACCACAAGGATCCAAAACTTTCTTGAGAATAGCTTGCTTTTTTCTTTTTACATCTTATGCCTTCCCGACCAGATGTAAACAGAAATGGGGGAAAGGAACAAAGCCCAAAACATGTCTTCAAACAATAAAAAAAGCCACATCAACAACAACCTCTGGTTCACCTGAGACGTCTCATCAGAAAGAATGGAAGATACACATGAACTCCCCCAAGGGGAGGAGTGGAGCCATACACCTGATATAAAATGTCACACCTGCAGAAGTCGGTCCACTATGAAGTGAGGAGGGGCGAGCCCAGGTGTATCCAGCCAACCCTGCCATACCTGCTGGAACTTCCGATAAGCATGTGATGTTGGTATGTGAGTTTCTCCCATGGGAGTAAAGAATTACCATAATATATCCATTGCTTACCAGTCGGAGGAGCTGATGATAACCAGTACCTTGCTTTCAACTTCCTAGCCAGATATAAAAGTCTAGATATTGTGGCAGTGCGGTATCCTGCCACGGTGGAAAGCACGATGGAGACCCAGGATTCTCAACCATAGAGGATGAGGGGCTCCAGGCAGATCTCCTAATGCAGAGGAAACTGGTTTATCAGTTTCCTCTTTGGTTGATAAAGCCTGTTTTGGGACCTGTAGCCTGGAGATTTCTTAGAGATTTGGGAGGGATGAAATCTCCAATCCTGGGCCCATATTTTGGGAGCAGCCAGCGTGCTGATTGCACAGGTGTGTGCAGGCCTTTTAGGGGAGGCCAGGCCATGGTTCTGGGCTCCACCCCGGCAAACGGAGTCAGGAGGGCTCCACCCCGGCAGACAGGAGGTATCTGCCTTGGAGTCAGGTGGAAGCCAGACTAGCTGTGTGCTGGTGCCATATTTTGGGAAGAGTCTGCAGGAGGCAGACTTAAAACTGCGTGCAAGCCAGGAGGCTGAATACTATTGATTTGCTTGATGTTGGATACCCCTGCGTGGGAAGCATTTGTGTTTCTTGAACTTTCTTGTAAATAAAAGTGGGCAAAAAAACCCTTAAAAGAAGCGAGTTGCTGTGTGCTTTGAAGAAGCTCTACCACGTTGAAGCGAGTTCCCACATAATCATAATATACCCTCCTGGTTGGAGCAGTTCTTGGTCAAGTGCCCCCAACAGACAATGCAAGGGATCCTGGGGAACAGTATATTGCGATACTAGAGAAATAAGTTGGAGAACCTCACTCCAATATCTATGTAACTTGGGGCAACCAAGTTACATATAACCATATGCCAGAGCATATGAATGAAATCACCCTGTTGGACCCTACACAATCAAATGAATAGTTATGGATCTTAGAATACTGTACTTAATGATAAAGAGACAATGGTTCATATAGAGTACAATTTTTCAGGCCCTTTCACACCTCAAGGCTCAAAGCTCAAAAACACTGAACAAGCAAAAACCTATTGTATTCAATAGCCCTTGTTCACATCTGAGCACCCTGTTGCTTGTAGCTGAACACTTGTCACTCAAAAAAAGTACATGATCTACTTTTCAGGAAGAATTTAGTGTTTTGGGCCCCATAGACTTCAATGGAAACGCCTGAAAACAGTTGATTTTCAGGCATCTTTTAGCCTATATTAACTGATCTCCTCCCCCTAGTGATTCCATTGGCTAAAGTGAAAAGCTTGAAGCTTGAATATACATATAAAATGCATGTAATACTCTTCTAAAAACGTCTGTATACACACTTGCAAAAATGCTCAAAAAAGTTGATATAAAAAAAAAGTTGACTGTGATGATTTTGTCCACATGCACTCCTGAAAAGATAAAGGTGTTTGAAACGCATTGAGTTGCTCATGTGGATCTTTCTATCTTCTAACAAGAAAAAATGTGAAAAATTTGTCTGAAACATGTAGCTATAGCAATATGTATGTTTTTTATCCATTTGTAATAAACAAATTATTTTAACAAATACTTTAGATTGTAAGCTCCATGAACAGGGCCCTCCTATTGAACTGTATTGTAATTGTACTGTCCCCCTTTTATTGTAAAGCGCTGTGCAAACTGCTGCCGCTATATAAATCCTGTATAGTAATAAAATAATAATAATAATTAAAAAAACTGTATGAACCTAGCATTACCACATTTGTTGTAAATGTGCCACTATAATTTCTCTGCTAGATGTATTATTTTTTTTTATGCTCAGATGTGTTTTAACCACCTCTGGTCCGGCCGTTGTATATAAATGGCCGGACGATGGCAGTGCAGGGTCGGGTGGCCATTTATAAATGGCCTCCCCGCCCCCTGTTTGTGCATGCTCCCTGTGTCCTCCAGATCATTGTACGGGACCTCTGTGTTAGTGGACAATCAGTGATCACATGCAGAGTAATAAGCAAGAAGTCACTTCTGACATCATTGCTTACTACGTGTGAAATCTGTGAATGATCACAGAGGTTACATGGTACAAGGCTATTCACAACACCCTTGTACCATGTGACAAGCTGTGACCAATCACAGCTCACACAGTAGTTCTCAATGGCTGCAAGAATGCAGCCAGAGAGAAGGAGAAATGATTGCCTTTACAGCCTTTATGGGTGTAAAAGCAATCAGTGTAAAAAAAAATAATAAAATCTTCATCACCCCCCACAAGTAGTACAGTGTCACCATGGTGACACTGTACTGCTAGGGTGACAGTATGTAAAAAAAAGAAAAACATAAACAATAATATAAAAAAAAATAAAAATGTAAAAAAAAGTTTAAAAATTATAATTTTTGGTTATAAACTAATTTTTTTTTTTTTACTAAAAAGATAACGGAATAAGTTTTGGACAAGATTTATAATGAAATATTATTTATTTGCAAAATTTTATAAGAAAAACACTTTTTTTTCAAAATTTTTGGACATTCATTTCATTACATAGCAAAAAAAAATAAAAATCCCAGAGGTGAATAAATCCCACCAAAATAAAGCTTTATCTGTTTAAAAAAAATGCTAAATAATTCATATGGGTACAGTGTTGCATGACCGCGCAATTGTCATTCAAAGTGTGATAGTAGTGAAAGCTGAAAATTGGCCTGGACAGGAAGGGGGTGAAAGTGTCCGGACTGGAAGTGGTTAAGAAAGAATGGCTTGCTTCTCCATAGTTTTGTTTGTATTCACATCTACATGTGGGGGGAGAGGGGGTCTAAAAATTTGTTTCTAAATAGCACAATTAAACATATTGCATTTGCAAATAGGCCCAGAGAAACCTGTCAAACAAGTCAGCATTGCTCCATAAGATCCAAATAAAAAAAGAAGCCTTAGAGGTGCTTGGACATGGCAGCGTGGCTTTACATGTATTTGCAAAAAGATGCAAACTTTTACTATTATATATACGATTAAAATTGGTTAATTAGGCTTTTGTGCTGAATAGCGGGAGAGTGTGGTGGGGAATTTTTTTTTTTTTTTAATAGAATAAAAAAAAATGAGTCCATCAAGTCTACCCAATCTTTTCTTTTCTTTTTTTTGGTTTCTATTTTGTGTTTTTTCTTTAACCTTTTTGTTTGGCATTAGATCTAGATTTGTTCCAAGTTGGTGTGCTGCAGCAACTGCCTATGTATATATATATATATATATATATATATATACATATGTATGTTGTAAACCGGCTCTGTATTTCTATGTTTCTATTCCAGCTCTGAGGAAGGGGAAGCAGATTCTCAAAATGTGTTGGCTTATTTGCTTTAAATAAAAGTATAATCAATACCATTATACCTTCTCAATCCTAAATATAAGGGTGGGATAGCTTACATTTTGAGTGGTGTGTCCATTATTTTCATTTCTTTTGTGTCTCCTGCACACACGACCAATACTTTGGCATTTAATTTAGTAGATTGACGGCAGAAAAAGACCAAGTGGTCCATTAAGCCTGCCCCCCTGTTTTTTACCCTTTTGTTTGAGTATAGCTTTGCAGAGGCGTCCCTAGGGTTGGTGTCACCTGGTGCCTTAACAAATTCCAAGCAGGATGGACACAAGATATGGCAAGCTGTTTGATCTCAGCTAAGGCACTATGAGACTAAGTTAACCTATTACAGGATTCATGCATGCGTGTGCTTGACGTCATCACGCCGACGTTGCGCCTCAACGTACGTTCCAGATGCCATATTTAGGAGATTCCAGTTGCCACTATTCCCTGAGCGCAGACACAGATGTCACAGTCATTCTTCTACTCCTATGAGACTGCACCTTATTAGCCTGTTTTATTATGAATATATGTGAGTTGTTCTACATTTGATACTAAATGTTGTTCATACTGCACTTAGAGGAGCTTCTTTTCTTTTTCACCTGGTGCGGTAACACATGGTGTCAACCCTCCAGAGAGGAAGGAGTGGTGCCCCTGGTATAGCGGTAAAATGAGTATCCCGGACCAGGGGCGGACTGACCATTTGGAAACTCGGTCAGTAGGGGGCCCCGTGAGATGCTCCTGGTACCTTTTTCATAGGCTTTTTTGAGTTTGGGCAAGGACACAGGGGCCCCATGATCCCCTATTGCCTGGGGGCCCCATGAGTTGTCAGTCTGCCCCTGTCCCGGACCCATGAAGATATGTATCCCCTGAAGCAACTGCACATGTGCCGGTTTTAGGCCGAAGAAGCCGATCTCCAACTTTAGCACAGAGCTGCCACAATTAACCCCTTACAGCTTGCAAACCACTGAAGCTGATCACGTGGATCACTATGGGTTGCAAGATCAGTTAACCCCGTATAGGTTGAACCTATACGGGGTTAACTGATCTTGGAACCCATAGTGGTCCGTGGGATCAGCTTCAGCGGTTTGCAGCCTGTAAGGGGTTGACTGTGGCAGCTTCGGCCTGAAACCGGCACATGCGCAGTTGCTTCAGGGGATACATATCTTCACGGGTCCGGGATACTCATTTTACCGTTACACCGGGGGCAACTGTCACCGTGCCGGGAATCTCGGATCACCCCAATAACTGGCCAGGACCTTCACAGGGCCCAGAAGCTCTGCTGGCATCCTGCTCCTGCATCCCCATGTGGTGGTGTCACCCGGTGCGGCCCGCACCCCCCTAGGGATGCCACTGTAGCTTTGTGTATGTCCCAAGCATATCTAATTTCATATACTGTTGACTGACTCACTACCTCTGCTGGAAGTCTATTCCAAGCATTGACTACTCTTTCAGTAAAAAATTACTTTCTAAGATTAGTATTGAACCTTTCTCCTACAAAGGGAGGTCAAGCCCTGTCACTTTCTATTACTTCTCTATAAAACATTGGAATGACTACAGTTTCCCTTTAAAGCTTAGTTGATTAAGGCTTAACAGCTCCCAGTATCTCAGGATCTCTGCTAGGCCAATATTGATCACACTCCCACACTCTTCTGCAGATTCCAGAACCTCTAGATTGCTTGGTTTGAAGGCACTGAATTTTTGCCTTATCATTTCTGTTTATAGCACCAACATATTCAGTAGGGTTGTAGAGAGTGCGGAGAACCATTCACTTTAATGTTTCCCCCGTGATGAGTTGATGCTCCTACTACAGCCAAACAGAAAGGTCATGACTACGGCATTAAAGATGATTTGCCAACGATACTGATTAACCAACACTCCAGTTATCAATATCTAAGTAACCCGCACAGAACACAAAATGGTGTTTAAAGTGTTACTAAACCCACAGCAGTAAAATCAGTCTATATATGCAGTAAAGCATGCTTCTTATACTCACTGTGGAACCTAAGGGGTTAATCCTCCACATTGTGTAAAAAGGATGGTTGATCCTGTCTTCTCTGATCCTCCCCTTCTTCCATTGTCCCCTAAATATCGTCTGATACAGCAGAGGTTTGGAGTCACTCTGCACAAGCTCAGTTTGGTGTGTATTGCTAGAGAGGTTTTTGATTCTTGGGAGAGTGCACGTGATCAGCACAGGGCCAATCAGCACTGTCCAGACAGAGGTCAGGGGTCCTGCATCCTCCTAGAGGAGAGGTAAAACTCCTCCTACAAGTTTTAACCAGTGCTGTGCTGGACACTGCTAGAAGTCACAAGACTGCTATATGCTGCTGATGAGAAAAGGTATTTAGCAGTTTATATTTACTAAAATAATTGCATTTCCATGTTATGTGTACTGTATATTTTAAATATATTCTCTTTTCTTACTTTCTTTTTTTAAGATACTGTGGCCAGAGCAATACTGTGTTGCCATGAACTACTCTGGGGAAGTGATCAGGATTTTTTTTTTAACACACTATGATTGCTTATATCAGTGAATTTCTCTGGTATAGTCAATCATTTCTACTGAATGAAATAGATTAATTCAGAATGTATTATTGTTGTTAGCTGTGATTGGCCATAGCTAATCATATTGTATAGATGGGCTGTGATTGGCCCTGTCTGTACCATGTGATTACTATGACCAATCACAAAGATCATCAGAAATATTGTAAGCTGATACCTTTCTGTGCTACACTCTTATCAGTTACATTGTTCCTAGCTATCTCTGTGGACTACAAAACCACTTCCTTATTTGTAATGGAGAAAATGATAGGCACAGGGGTCCCCTGGTCCTGTCCAAGGGTGACAATGGTGCTTCTCCCATAAAGCAGCTGTGAGCATACAATGCTATAGACCAGTGGTCTCCAAACTGCGGCCTAGGTGCCGGATGCAGCCCTCTGCTTGTCTTTATCCAGCCCTTGGGGCACAATTTCATTCAATGATACCAACAATGGGGCACAATTCCCTCCACTGATACCAAGGAAGGGGTACAACTCCTCCCAATGATATCAATGATGGGGCACAATTTCTCCCAACGACACCAATTTGGCCCAATGACACCAAAGATGAGGCACAATTCCTCCCACTGACACCAAAGATGGGGCATTCTTTTTTCTAACTGATGTTGGGACATTTTCTGCTCCTGATGGCCACAGTCTGGCCCCCCTAAATTCTGAAGTCTAAACTGGCCCTTTGTTTAGAAATTTTGGAGACCCCTGCTATAGACACTGCCTAATACAGTTATAACTATGCAGGCACCATAATTGCTTTTTTTATGCACCTCTTCCTGATAATGGGGGAAGGCGGGGTTACAGGACACTGTGCAGACACACAAATGTGCCTGGCTGTGATTGGGAGGCTGTGACTGGGAGGGGGTATGAGCCAGGGGCAGGCTGCGATTGGAAGGGGGTATATGCCAAAGGCAGGCTGTGATTGGGAGGAGTTGTGTGCCAGAAGCAGGTTGCGATTTGTCAGGGGGTATGGTGGCTGAACAAACTACCCAATACAGGCATGCTGTGTGTCTGCACCTGTACCTCTGAATGGCCAGCCAAAGGATAAAAACTGACCACACTAACACAGACAAGCTTCTCTGCTTTGTGTGGTCAGTTTACAACAAGAAAAAATGGTGACTGGCGGGAACAACCAGGTACTTCAGATGGAAGAAGTACATGAAAATGATAGAGACTATGATTTATAAAATACATATAGGTGACCACACATATAGGAAAAAATTATTTACGGTAACAGCCCCATGGGGAAGTGTTTCCTGCTAAGCAGGATGACCAGGTAAAAATAAAAGGAAAAAATGTACAAAAAAAAAGCAAATGCAGCGACTACATCTAAGGACTGGTAAGATGTGATATGTTACATTTTAGTTCTCGGGTTTCTATACAATTATAAGTATTCCATTGTCAGTCCCAAGATGCACCAGAGTGCTCAAACCCCATTTAACAAAACTGCTTTGCTTTAAAATGCCAAGGGAAGGCTCACATGGCAATATAATTGTGCAGATTATATAGATTATACATCACCAAGTAATCAATGCAATACACCTTGTTCCCAAGATATCTCCCTGGCTGTCTCTGTAAGTTATACAGTGATAACCCTCCAGCTCAGGAAGGCAATGCAAAATTAACGCCTCTTATTTATGCTGCCGTGCTAAAGCTGCAAGGCAGACACATATAATTTAACTGGAGAGAGAGGCAGATTTTTCTCTTTTCTTTTGTCCTTTTTCACTTTTTTTATGTCTTTCATTTATTTCCCTTTATTTCCTTTTTTTTAGCATTTCCAGTATTTTTTTTTTCATTTGTGCTTTTTATCATCTGACCTTACAGTAGCCAAATAAACGTAATAAATTGGATGATAGATGGAAGCGGGCCAGCTAGCATTTCATGTTTTTACCTTCTGTCGGTCTCGGCATCTTGTCTGACGAGAACGTGCCATTATTTTTTTTTTTTTTCCCTGTGAAAAGACTGATTGAAACATTAATGTCTTCTATATTGCGCTGCTTTGTGAAAATGTGATAGATTCCTCAATTGTTTGGAAATGAAATCTTTCAAAACATTTCATAGCACTGACATTCATTTTTCACCAGTAAATCTTACTGCGAGTGGGATCCTAATCAGTTTAGATTTTCCGCTGGCAAAGTAGAAAATTGCAATAACGCTAGACAATCCGCAAGTTTTTTTCGGAACACCGAATTATGCATAGGTGTACGCATCTGAATGCAAGGTGTACTTATTAAAGGCGCTGTCACTTCTGCATTCATCAATCAGTTTGAAGCAAGCTAGGAAATTTTCTAATATATTGTATTTGCCAGAAATGTCTATTACCTTGTTCTACAGAAAACGTCGGCCCAAATCTCAGCTGAAAATGTGGAAATGTGTCCTAGGTGACATTTTTCTCTTCTTCAGCTAATGTAATAAATATGTTAAATGATGTCAGACAGGGGAAGAGAGGAGAGGTTGAGCATTCATTTAAAGGGCAACTCTTTAGTGGCCAAAAATGAGCAAATAATAAAAAAAAGATATAAAAAATCACTATAATCCCACCAACACCCCAAACCAAAAGCACTCCACCACCCCACAAACAAAAAAAAAAAAGAAAAAAACTGAATGTGGCATATACAAATACTACACAAGCCATATTGTATGTGAATGTTAATAAAATGTACTTTTCCTTTTCAATCTGCAGTGCTGTAGTTTTCTGTAAATTCCAACACAATATGGCAACCTGGAGTCACACCCCCAGAAATGTAATTTCCTGGTTTGTGTGCTTAGCTTACTGATTTTCCCAGAACCCTGTATTAAGGTACAAATCAGATTTTAGCATCATCTGCAGCAAAAAATTCATTTTTGGTGAGATACTCCCAAAGGGTTAAAGCAGTATTAAACCCAAAAGCAAAAATGTATTATATTGCAGCTTACCAATTCTTAGATGTGATGGCTGCATTTATTTTCTTTTTAGGTTTTCTTTCTTCTTCTGATTTTCTCCTGAGGATCTGTTGTTTTCAGAAGCTCAAGCTTAATCTGGTTATATGGATGAGACAAACCATTTTACATTGTCAGGGGTGCTTACAATAATCAGCTTTTATTTATTCAAGTAAAACCTTTATCCCAAAAGCAAAAAAAACTGATTATTAAGTGTACCATGTGATTACTATGACCAATCACAGAGATCATCAGAAATATTGTAAGCTGATAACTTTCTGTGCTACACTTTTATCAGTTACATTGTTCCTAGCTATTTCTGTGGACTACAAAACTGCTTCCTTATTTGTAATGAAGAAAATGATAGGCACAGGGGTCCCGTAGTCCTGTCCAAGGGTGGCAATGTTGCTTCTCCTTTAAAGCAGCTGTGAGCATACAATTCTATAGACCAGTGGTCTCCAAACCGTGGCCTAGGTGCCGGATGCAGCCCTTTGCTTGTCTTTATCCAGCCCTTGGGGCACAATTTCATTCAATGATACCAACAATGGGGCACAATTCCCTCCACTGACACCAAGGAAGGGGTACAACTCCTCCCAATGATATCAATGATGGGGCACAATTTCTCCCAATGACACCAATAGGTGTACGCATCTGAATGCAAGGTGTACTTATTAAAGGCGCTGTCACTTCTGCATTCATCAATCAGTTTGAAGCAAGCTAGGAAATTTTCTAATATATTGTATTTGCCAGAAGTGTCTATTACCTTGTTCTACAGAAAACGTCGGCCCAAATCTCAGCTGAAAATGTGGAAATGTGTCCTAGGTGACATTTTTCTCTTCTTCAGCTAATGTAATAAATATGTTAAATGATGTCAGACAGGGGAAGAGAGGAGACGTTGAGCATTAATTTAAAGGGAAACTCTTTAGTGGCCAAAAATGAGCAAATAATTAAAAAAAGATATAAAAAATCACTATAATCCCACCAACACCCCAAACCAAAAGCACTCCACCACCCCACAAACAAAAAAAAAAAGAAAAAAACTGAATGTGGCATATACAAATACTACACAAGCCATATTGTATGTGAATGTTAATAAAATGTACTTTTCCTTTTCAATCTGCAGTGCTGTAGTTTTCTGTAAATTCCAACACAATATGGCAACCTGGAGTCACACCCCCAGAAATGTAATTTCCTGGTTTGTGTGATTGGCTTACTGATTTTCCCAGAACCCTGTATTAAGGTACAAGTCAGATTTTAGCATCACCTGCAGCAAAAAATTCATTTTTGGTGAGATACTCTCAAAGGGTTAAAGCAGTATTAAGCCCAAAAGCAAAAATGTATTATATTGCAGCTTACCAATTCTTAGATGTGATGGCTGCATTCATTTTCTTTTTAGGTTTTCTTTCCTCTTCTGATTTTCTCCTGAGGATCTGTTGTTTTCAGAAGCTCAAGCTCAATCTGGTTATATGGATGAGACAAACCATTTTACATTGTCAGGGGTGCTTACAATATTCAGCTTTTATTTATTCAAGTAAAACCTTTATCCCAAAAGCAAACAAAACTGATTATTAAGTGTGAGCTGGAGTCTGGCTTCAGATTGTTAGTGTATTTAAATCTGCTAATACATTTAACATTCTCCTCCCCCCAGACCAACAATGCTGCTGTTTGCTGTGCCTGCTGTGCTCGTTCATCCAGAGTGGGGGCACACTAATACAGGAGGTGTGTTACTGGCCAGGTCACCAGGTGAAAAAGAGATGGAACAAAATAAAGAACAAAATGATGCAGCCATCACATCTAATGATCGGGTAAGCTGCAATATATTGCATTTCTGGTTTTGGGTTTAATACTGCTATAATCACATCTAAAGGGATGCAGGCCCTGCAACTTTACTCATTAGGGGTATAGCCTGCCCAATTTGATTGAAGAAATAAAAGAATGAGGAGGTTTCCTGCTCTAGCACACTTAGTAAAAAAAAACAACAGACACTTAACTGCATCCCTGCCAGAACCATTATAGTCCTTAGTAGGAGCCTAGTGTCCCCTGAGTGGATTTCTAGAAATGGGACAATGTGTAGGAGCTCTTGGTCCCCTCGGTGCACAAAATACCAGTCCACTTGACTGTGGTATCTGATCCCAGGACAAGAGATTTGGAAAGCTTTGAACTATCCCCTGAAGACTTGCCAGACCTTGCATCCAGCAGACCTCTCCCATCTAGGCCCTGGGGTGTAGAGGTTCTCACACTGTCCTTGTCCTGCATCTGTGGATAGAACTGCTTTCAGGCCTTCTAGCTGGGCTGGTTCCTCTCCAAGCTTTGCAGGCTGTCCTTCACCGTTGGACTGCAGGGCAGTGGAGCTCCCTCTTTCAGCTTCTCCTCAGCTTCCAGCTTTCAGCCTGGAAGCAGAACACCCCCCATCTCTGGGGCTCCCTCCCTGGCCACACAGCAACACCTCTCAGTAATCCATCTTCCATCCAACTCTCCTGCTAGCATGGCTGTATGACATCATTGAGCTAATATGTTAACATGACCATATTAGGTCAATGACATTGACCAAGAATGGCCATGTGGATCAATGACATTGACCCGATATGAACATGTGGCCATCTTGGGTCAATGATGTCATGAGCATCCCTGTCCCTTTATGTATGTGCAGAAGATGATTGGGCGAGCACTGACAGCTTTCTGAAGGGTTTGACCAAACATGGGTTCAGACCCAACCCAAACTCATTCCTAATGGCAATAAATTCTCCAACAACTCTGTAATCCAAAAGGCTTTACCAGAAGAGATGGAAATAAGCACTCTTTGCAATAATATCTTCATGCATACTCCACATACCGCTGAGCGAAAAAGAGCTCATTAGTACAATGTCATGCAATGTAATCCACAAGGCATATATTTTTCTAAAGTTCTCGTTTAAGTAAAAATCCACGTTTTTTTCTATCTGTTGCCTAACTAACCATCAACTCTTCAGATCCAGCTGAGCTGAAGCAACGAACGTTGTTCAGATATTCCATGCCTTTCAACTACAAAGCAAAGATCTGCCTGACTATCACAGGAGGATTTTACTGAAAGAGACCTACACTTACATCCAACAATAATCTCATGTGGTGCCTGGGTCCCAGCTGGTGAAATTCTATTATACAAGGCTGGATGCTTTACCCAAAAGGACAAAAATCGATTAAACATACCTTGTAGTCATATCAGGAGGGCTATCATGCTGGCCTGCAGAGCACGGCGTACATTGTGTAAACAGTCAAAGAAGCCTCATTTTCAGTAATTACATACAAACTTTTGCCTTTTGTGCTCTTCTCAAAGAACTCTGGTAAGAAAGTCACTCGGGATTCTCGACATTTGAAAAGAAAAAAAAAATGCTGCTCACTTTATTGATCAGATTATTTTGAATTCCTTCAGTAGTAGCTTAATACCATGGTTTTATTTTAAGAACCTTTTCAAAAGATCTTGGACAGGTCGGAGAATCGGAGGTCCTGTGGGGAGGAAAAGAAGGATGGGGAAAAGAATATGCCGTCTTTGTACTTCTTCCGAGACAGGTGCCACATGTGAAGAGTGCTCAAAGAGATTATAGATAAAAAACAGAGGTATTGTGACACGGAAAAAAGATTAAATGTATTTCAAAGAACTATAATGGTTTTGTATAATGTTTATTTGATTTTTGTTTTTAAGCTGAACTCCAGCTAGATAAAAAGACATAAATGAATGCAGCTCTGTATTGATCAATACATCATTAAGCCCCTTAGCGCCGACCGTCTCCTGGCCCTTTAAGAGTTCTAAAAGATGTGAGCCGGAGGTGGGCATTCGAGTCATGTGACCACTGTGATTGGCTGTCACAGTGTGATTGGCTGTCACAGTGGTCATATGATTTGAAAGCTCACAATCACAAGTATGCATCGGGAGCTTATCGATCCCCACTGGCTACCTGCATGCTCCCAGCACAGAAGTGCGCTGTCAGCACAGTAAGTTGTTTTAACAGGGCCGCATATATTTGGTGTTAAGGTCTACCAGCCGAGTGACCGCATATATGTGTACTGCTGGCAACAAGAGGTTAAATGTAAGTTTTAAATGCACCGGCTGGACCAGGACAACCTGGGCTCAACAAAAGTGGCTTGAATGATGAAGCAGAGAGACCCAGTGATGATATTAGTGGGTCTACAATAAGGTATGTAATGAAAACTGAATGGTTTTATACAAAAAAAAAAAAAAAAAGAAATTAGCCTGTTTAGGGTGACAAAGAAGAAACCAGGGAATGCAAAATATTAGCAGATTACTCTCAGCTTTAATGTGTTAGTAAAGCCTAACTCTAGCAATTCCTAAAAATGTTCCTCTCTCCTCCTACTTATCCTGCTTACCCTGTACAAATAAAGTACTTACCTTTTTGTTCTGCACCTTTGGCTTCCTCTGTGTAGGGGAGCACTTTTTAATCCCAGGACCCGTGACATCACTCAAAGACTCCCATGCTCAGCTGTTATCAGTGTTCCCTCCTCTACCCTGCAGCAGCTGCTCACTAAAACAGGAAAGCTGGTGCTGCAGGATCACATGACTAAGACAAAGTCAATTAAATATAGGTATGTACACAGATTTTGATATAGGAGATGCAGGTCCTTTGCTAACTATAATGTTTAAACCTATCACAAATAATTTTATATGTTGGTAATGATTTTATTTTCCTACTACGACATGTGGTTAATATCAGTTGCTATGAGACAGAGTAGTATTGATGAAACGTGTCAATACATTCCACGAGAGTGCTTGTAGTAGCATTTTAGCTCAAACAAGGATTGATTTATTTTTCATACGTTATTAACTTTTTCCATCCAGGGAACTGAATTAGTGTTGAAAGCCTGCTTTGGAGTTGAATTGAATTGATAAAATTTGTAGGAGGAGGGGGGAAGGAAAGGTTTTAAGAATAGTTACAATAAGGCTGGCCATACACTATACAATTTTCTGTCCAATTTCTGCCAAATTTTCTTTAGATTTACCTTCAACTATGTAGTGCAAGGGCCTGCCTAATTGGATACAACTGAAAGTATTGTTTAGGTTTGACTTCCTATTATATGGTTTTTGGTAAATCTAAAACAAAATTCTCAAGAAAATTGTATAATGTATGACCAGCCTAAGGCTGGCCATACACTATACAATTTTCCTGAGATGTTTTGCTTTAGATTTACCCAAAACCATATAATATGAGGTCAAACCTATTGTATTGCAATTAGGCAGGTCCTTGCACTACATAGTGGAAGGTAAATCTAAAGGAAATTGGGCAGATGTATGGGCCTTAGGCTGGGCCTTAGGCTGGCCATACATTATACAATTTTCCTAAGATTTTTGCTTTAGATTTACCAAAAACCATGTAATACGAGGTCAAACCTAAACAACACTTTCAATTGTATCCAATTAGGTAGGCCCTTGCACTACATAATGGAAGGTAAATCTAAAGGAAAGTGGGCAGAAATTGGACAGAAAACTGCAAGAACATTGTAAAATGTATGGCCAACCTTAGGCTTTTCTTTCACTTTAAGAGGGGGATGAGCATTCTAATCAGTGAGAGGCTCTCTGGAGTTTCAGTTTAATTTTATGGCAATGAGTCTCATGTGCCTTTCCTGCACGGCAGAACACCGCATATAAGTACATCATTTCCCAACACTAACATTTTAATAATACATTTGCTTAACCAATATCTGACAGTGCAACAATTAAAAGTTTTATCAACTCAATTCAACTTCAGGCTCCAAACACTATTTCAGTTCCCTGGATGGAAAAAGTTAATAACGTATAAAAAATAAAGCACAATCAATCCTTGTTTGAGCGAAAATGCTACTACAAGCACTCTCGTGGAATGTATTGACACGTTTCATCAATACTTCTCTGTCTCATAGCAACTGATATTAACCACATGTCGTAGTAGGAAAATAAAATCATTACCAACATTTAAAATTATTTACGATAGGTTTAAACATTATAGTTAGCAAACGTCAAATGGTCAGTCAACTCAAAACTGATATTTTGGATATTTGGACGCAGATAGATGGAATCACTTCCCAGCATTTTTAATTAATCAAGGACTTCAGTGACAAAACCAATGCCCTCTCTCTGGCAGGAGAAGACAAAGCTGGAAAAATAAATGAAAAATGGTAATGCTGGAAATTAAAAAAGGATAAATTAAGCCAGTTGGCGTTTCTACTGACCAGTATCCACCTATATCTCACATACAATTTTTCTTTTTTTTTTGGTGCACCAGTCCTGGAAGTACTACAATACCAAGTGGATGATTTGGACTGGACAAAGCATGCTCTCCTTCCATCTCCCTGTTCTAAAATCTATTTTATATATGTCCTTAGCTATCAGTAAACTGATAACAACAGATACTAAACTTGATCTTAGCCAAAAGGCTGAGAAGGGATCACATATCAGTTTTAAAGACAATGATACTTAACAGTGCCACATCACTGTAGTGACTACATTATGAAACTGATTATACCTACCAACTATCAGTCTCTTGGGAAGACAGCCATGATTTTCAAGCTCCAGGACAGGGGTCTCCAAACTTTCTAAACAAAAGGCCAGTTTATTGTCCTTCAGACTTTAGAGGGGCTGGACTGTAACCAGCGGGAGCAGAAATTTTCTTTGCATCAGTGGGATTAAAAATTGCCACACTTTGTATTAGGAGGCAGAATAGTGCCCTACCGTTGGTGTCATTGGGAGTAATAGTGCATCATTATTGGTGTCAGTGGTAGAAATGGTGCCCTAGTGTTGGTGTCAGTTAGCAGAATTGTGTCTCGTATCAGTGGGAGGAGTAGTGCCCCAAGGGCCAGATAAAGGCAAGGAAAGAGCCACATCCAGCCCCAGGGCCATAGTTTGGAGACCACTGCTCTAGGAGGTAACATGCAAAGTGTGGTTTGTCCTAGACATGCATATAGTTTAAATCAGCCAGGGTTCCATCAATGATTGCCAGGGGTCCCTTGAGCTGTGGCTGAATGATCTCCTAATCAATGGTGCCTGCATAGTTCCAGGGTAGAAACCATTTGGCAGAGTCATGCACATGACCACAATGATATTTTTTTGTTGTCTGTAAGGATGGCATTCTGACCACTACTGTAAAGGGGCATTTTGGCACTGACAACCAATAAATTGGTTTTAGCAAGGCCTGAAAAATATTTTCTAGGGTTAATCTGGGGTAAAAAGGGTGAGAGAAGGCTTGTTTGGTCCACCTGAAAGTGTTATTTCAGAATGGATAAAGCTTGAAAACAACAAATATATGTTTCTTTATACAAAGCTCATAGGTTAGTTTTGGCAATGTAACATATTTGCTGTTCACCCACCAATTTTGTCATTTATATGTAATTACCTCTCCCCCTTCCCTTTTCAAGATCCTTTTCTTTTGCTGTCTCCTTAGAGCCGCATTCTAAATTCTTCCACAATCTATCTGCCTTGTAGCTGTTGTATAAAAAATGACAGTGTAATTGCATCAACCAGGGCTTGACTGCTTGGTTGGTACAGTAGATGAGTTGATAAATGTCATGTCAGTAGACAAGTTGATAAATGTCATGAGAGCTACTTGACAACGATAGTGAAACCTACTTAATACAGAAAGCAAGGCTTAGTTGGTACAGGAGGTGGTAAGACCTAGTTCATACACAAGATAAGACTTGGTAATAAAGTACATGAGACCTACTTGATAAATGAGATGAAAGTTTGTTGGTATGTAGCACTCATTCCTGAAGGAACAACTAAGTGTATTGGGCCCTTCTAGTCTGTCTAGGGTTAAACGGTTCCATAGTTGCCCCAGTTGCTGAAGCACCAATAATAGATTATAGTGACTAATAGATTGATTTTCACATTGTGGATTTTTGCTTTTAATGTATTCAACATTTTTTGAAGTAAAGAGGTTTCAGGTCATATCAGACTCCAGTGGTTAAACTAAAAAGTGAAAAACATACTCTTGACCTTCATTGATATCGAACCTTTAGGCTAACCTGGCTTTCTGTGCGTTTACGATTCTGTCTGCTGAATTAGTAATGTAGTAATAAGCTCTTGGGTAAGACACCTTACTTCAGACAAGGTCCCATCTGTTCTTGCCAAAGTTCCTCCATGGTGTTCTATATTTAGAAACAGTTTCACTCCCCGTGGGAAGATCACATCCAGCAGGGTGGTGAGAGACTAGGTCCTAGACTCTGGCCTAGTCTCTTGAGCACAAGGCCGCTCTTCCTAGGCAGCAAGCCTAGGAGGACGAGATATCCAGTATCTACCCTCCCCAAAGTTGGAGTCTGATGGGAGAAGAGAGCATCCCAAGATCACACCAAATGATCATGTTCTCTTTCATCCTGCACCCCGAGCAATAAACCTCCTAGTGGTTGGTCAGGGGGAACATAAATATTCATAGCTCTGCATTATTATTTGTGCTTTAATGCCAGGGTCACTTCACACCAGCAGGCATAAGCAAACAATTATGCTGGGCTTAGGGATGGCCAGTTGAATGCAGAACTATACATCTCAGCCTAGGCTGATTTCAGCCAAGCAGCATTAAATTTAAAGAGTCACATGAGGTGAGACCTAGCTATACTTGATACAAGAGGTGGGATTTCAATGGAAAAAGAAAATGGTTATGAAACTTTGTTGATATAGGATGTAGGATTAACTAATAAAGGTTGTGAGACACAGTTGATTTAGAACAGGGTTCTCCAAACTCTCTAAGCAAAGAGCCAGTTTACTTTCCTTCAGAAATTAGGGGGCCAGACTGTGGCCAGCGAAAATAGAATTTCTTTTTGGCATCAGGAGGAGTAAACAATGTCCCATCTTTGGTATTGAGGGGGAAATAGTGCACCATTGTTGGTGTCAGTGGCAGGAATGATGCCCATTTTTGGGTTTTAGTGAGCAGAATAGGGTCTCCTATCTGTGGGATGGCCCGGATAAAGACAAGCAAAGGGCTGCATCTGGCCCCTGGGCCACAATTTGGAGACCACTGATTTAGAAGATGAGACTTTGCTGGTACAGAAAATGGAAATTGCTTGGTCTTGGAAGTAAGACTTAGTTCTTACAGGAGGTGATAAATAGCTGGTAAAGGTAGTGAGATTGTTGGTACAGGATATGAGAGTTACTTGGTACAGAAGGGAAGATTTAGCTCAAGCAGAAAGTGAAATCTAGATAATCATACATCACTTCGTTAATACATGAGTTAAAACCTTGTTGATACAGTAGATGAGAATCTAGTTGAAGGTTTTGAAACAGTGTTGGTACAGAAGGCGAGAGTACATTATACAATAATTGATATTCAATTGGCACAGGATGTGAAACCTAACTAATGAAGGTGATATGATTTAGTAGATACAAAAGACAAGATTACTTGTAAAAGGTGGTGAAACTTTGTTAGTACAAGAGGTGAGAATTAGCTTATAAATGTGGTGAGACTATTAGTACAGGAAATGGATAGAACTTGATTCAGAAGGTGAGATTTGGTACAGGATGTGAGATCTAGCAGATAAAGGTGGTTGGTAGGACCAGCTAGGTGATACAAGATGTGAGAACCAGTTGATACAGAAGATGAGAATTTACTGATATAGGAGGTGAGACTTAAAGGAGAAGTATGGCCAAAGCTTTTTTGGCTATACTTCTCTTATGGATCACATGGGTGCAGCCAGTTGAACACAGTGGGGGCAGAGCAGAGAGCTGGAGACTGATTTACCGTCTCTCTGCTCAGAGCAGAGTGGAAGAACTAAGTGATCGCCATCTTTGATCGCTCAGTTCCCTATACAGAGCAGGTGGGGGACAGTTGCAGCATCCACCTAGGGGAGGGTAAATTCATTTGGAGTTGCTATCAGAACAGGAATATTCACCAGTTCCTGTGTCAACTGTCTAACAATGGACAACTGTCCCTCACGTTTGAAAGATATCCTCTTACTTCCAGTTCAGTCTACAGGATGGGGCGTTAAGGGAAATCTCCCCAATGAGACAAAGATGTGATCAAAGAAAAACCAGGATTTCAACCCTTTCCTACTCTATTAACAAAAATGGCTTTAGAAATCAGACCGGGCTGATAAATGGTGATGAGGATGTTGGTACGGGGGACAGGAGTTTTTTGATAAAGGTGAGATTTGTGAGATTTAGTTGACACAGGAGGTGAAACCTAGTTGTTACTGAAGATAAGGCCTAGTTGTTAAAGGCATTGAGACATTGTTGGTACAAGAGATGAAATTTGGTTAGCATAGGAGTTGAGTAAATGAGTATGACAGAAATATTTGTATAGTTTTAGATTCGTTAGTTAAGTTGCTAGTTTCCTCATACTCGTTATGTTACAATGATTAGTTTTCGGAATTTATTTCATATATTCAGATTCATTTTGTATATTCATTATTTTCAAATTGATTTGAAATTCAAAATTGAAATTTTGAAATTCAAATTGTGGAAGACGGCTATATTTGTTCTATTTTATTCTATTCTAATTTATTTTTTTCTATTCTATTCTATTTTCTAGTCTATTTCTATATTTTGTATCTTATCTATTCTGTTTAATTATATTCTACTTTTAATTTTTTTTTTTTTAATACCAAACTTACCTACTGTGTGCAGTGGGTTTTGCACAAAACAGCCTGGATCCTCCTCTTCTCAGGTTCCCCGCAGGCTCTCCTGGCTCCTCCTGTCTGTTGGGTTCTCCCACAATAAGCGGCTTGCAATGAGGTCACCTGCTGCTCTGTGTCCATTCACACGCAGAGCTGTGGCTTGGCCCAACCCCCTCTCTCTCCTCATTGGCTCATACTGTGATTGACAATGGCTCCCGCTTGCTGTCTCAGCCAATAAGGAGGCAGAGACCCTGGACAGCTGAGGCTGTCATTCACATCGCTGGATTGCGATGAGGCTCAGGTAAGTTGGCTGGGGGAACTGCTGCACACAGAAGGTTTTTTTACCTTCGTGCATGGAATGCACGAAGGTAAAAAAACCTTTGCCTTTACAACCACTTAAATTCTGTTTAATTATATTTTATTCTCTTCTTTTATATTCTATTCTGTTCTGTTTTATTTTATTCTGTTCCTTTATATTCTGTTCTATTCTGTTTTATTCTTTTCTATTCTTTTATTTTATATTCTATTATATTTTATGCTATTCTATTCTATAAAGTAGCCTAAGTAGGAATCATCTTATTTTACTTTTATACTGTACTGAATTTATTGCAATATGTTTCCATTTTGAATTTGAATTAATTTTCAAATTCAAATTCAGGTAATTCCATTCGTTCTAATTTATTTTCTATTTGTTGAAATTCGTTACTATTGTGAAATTCTGATACATCTGACTCTCCGAATATAGAAAATTTCTTCAAAATTTCAACTTGTAACAAAAAAAATGGCACATGTCTAATAAATGTGTTGAGGCCTTTTTGGCACAGGGGGTAAGACTTAATTGGTACAAAAGGTGAGAAAGTCTTTTTACAGAATGTAAAATCTAATTGATTAAGGTAGTAAAACTTTGTTCATACAGTTGAGGAGTTTAGCATCATTATTCCAAATTCTTTCATAATTGAAACACAGGGGCATTGCCTACTTCCATAACTACCTCCTTTGTAGTTGATTACTTGATCCAGACTTACAAGTGCTCATTAAACATCTTCCAGAATTCCCATCACCTTTTAGAAAGGCAGAAACAACAAAAAGGAGGGGAAAAATGACAAGTTTCAGATTCAGATGTTAGCAGCAGTTAGGCAGTGTTTGAATAACAGCCACATTCACGTAGGTATTCTGATGAAACATCCCATTGTAAAATGTTTCTGTAGTGGAGGAGTAAAGATTTAGCTTAATGTTTAATGCTTGCAATTATGGCAAAAGAATAATGAACCTATTAGGTGGGAGAATTGGCAATTACTCTGAAGCTTATTGGAATACAGCTGTGAAGCAGTTATTCGTCTGAATACTTAAAGGCAGTTATTAAATAGAATAATGCATAGTGTTTATAGTCTAACAACCGGTGCTTCTTCCGAAGACATAATGGGACTTGTAGATGTTCCATCTGAGACAGGATAGAGATCTCTATGAGTAACTACCTTAGCGCAAAGACAAAAACTTCAATGTCAGGACAATGAGCAGTTTCTTCAAGAACAAGTCCAGACAAATAAAAAATATTTCCTTCAGTTTTATAGGTCAGCCTTTTTCAACCAGGTTGCCTTGAGATTTATTCAGAGGTGCCTTTGCAAAATGCTCAAAAATTGTATACAAGCCAGAGGTGGATCAAGCCCGCCTTTTAGTTGCACAAAGCCACAGGTTCTCATTGTGCACCATTAAGACCTTCTAGCCACCGGCGTCCTGACAACCAATGACATCATCAGTTAATAAGGAGGATGTTGGTTATCTGCACAGCATCCTTGTTTGACCCTCCCCTTCCTCTCTCTTAGAGCGCTGGGGTCACATTAGCTGAGTGAAGGAAGAAAATTTAAGAACAGAAACACTGGAACACTGGTCAGTACCAGTGTGCAGAAGTGTATTTGATTTGGAAGAATAAATTGCCTCTAATGTTAGGTATCCTACATGTGTGGATGTTGATGCATTATGTAAACTATTAGAATAGGGTTTTTTTTACATTTTAGAATGGGGTGCCTCAAGACTGTCCATAATTTTAGAGGGTGCCTTGAGATTGACCATAATCTGAAAGGGTGCCTTGACTGAAAAAAGGTTGAGGAACACTGGTATAGGTCATTGACTAAAGCAGTTGGATCTTGGTTGTGTATGACTCTTCATGTCATACATCTACTTCATGCGGATTCAGTTTTCTCGAGCTGCCGTTATTTGTGTGGTGGTTGTCCTCCACCCTCATCCTCATACTTGCTGGAGCTTTTTGTGTTGCCTAACATTCTCCAACCTTTTTCCACTCTCTGGAATTAGAATCTGTAATGCAGCAGTGGTCAACTTACGAGTTATAGAGACTATGGTCACTGATATTACCATGGTGCAACAAATTATATTCGGAATATGCAATGCTACAGAAGACTGCCAGAAACTGTGGAAATACTACAGGAGATGGTCAGAGACTGTGGACATGGTGCAGATGTGGTTAGAGAATGCAGGACATCATCATATGGGACTGGGAACTTGTTATAAGAGATTGCTAGAGATGCAACTAATGTGCCCACTCTTACTACTGACTGCTGGGGTCTTGGGGGCACACAGCAAGTACCAATGGGCTTCAGGTGGCCCTCAGGCCTCAGGTTAGGCATCATAATTATAACATCTTTGACCTGTGTACTTTAGCCATCCCTACTGGGAAATGGTTAGAGATTGATTGAATCCAGCACTTTTTTCTTTTCTTTCTAACGGTAAGGGCCCTTTCACATTGGTGGACTCCACCAAGCCGATCCACCTGCTCATTGGGGGATCTGTCCACTGATCCCCACTGAGCAGGCAGATGACAGGTCCGTGTCCACTTTGCTTGTGCCCACTGTTCTCTATGGGGAGGATGGATGTAAATGGACTTCCTGTTTGTTAACATCCAACTGTCATCCAATTCGCTATACGGATTGGGAATGGACCCCCATCCAATGGACCCCCATTTTTAGAGGACAGGATCAGACCGGATGATGGCAGATGTAAACAAAACAGACACATGTCCGTTTACAACCACCTTCCCATATAGAACAATGGGTGGTCCAATCAGATCTGCCTGAATGAAGACAACCTCTGTCTGCAAGATTTAAAAAATTTAATCTGGTGGACAGGAGATTTTTTTTTTTGGAGAAGGATGACGTCATCTTAAAGGCACTAGACAGCAGTTCAAGAACAGATTTTTATTGATAAAAGCTAGAACATTTTTCAAAAATTATATTTTTTTAAACTTTATTATTGAAGTATAGAAGTGTACATAGACTAAGTGCCTGCCAAGGCCCTCATGGGGGTACGACACACGCACCGAAAATTCTTGGAAACAGAAAGCTACAAATAAAATAAAAAAAAAACACAAAATACAACTGAGATCTGGTGTGAGGCTATATGGTAGGAACCAGGAAAACAATGCATACATAATACACATCTGTACACTGCTGGGCGGACCCTCCGCATAAATTATCCAGGAAGGAGAAAAAAGTCTAGTAGTAACCTGAGTTATAATTCTTAGGCACAGGATGACAAAACACGTCAGATCAGGGCTATACGATGACCGAAAGTGATGCCAACCATAGGAGGTATGCTTGGCAGAAGCGGTGAAATGCTGGAAACACCATTCGACCTTGAGAGTGATCCTGATGATCTTCCAAAACTGATATGCTTTGCTGATTTTTTATATTTGTGGGTGTGATTTTAGCTGGGAATTCAGTATTTAATAAATGGTCTGAATGGGATTAAGCAATTTGGGCTGTTCTTTCTTTGGAGGATAGAGACCGATGGTGTGGAGCCGGTTATCCTAAGAGAGATCTATGAAGGTAAAGGCTGTGCCAATTATGCGGTGTATGCTGAACAGTAAACTGAGAGGCAATTGTTATCGGTGAGTCTTATGGGGTGTGGGTGTAATCGAGTGGATAATTCAAAGGGGATGTTAGGACTGTGATCTATGAACATTTCATTTTGACTCTCTATTTGTTATATTTAACACAAAGGTGGACTTGGGCTTCTCACGCTTGCACATGTAGTTGTAGAACACTGCTCAAGAGCTGTTATAAGTCATTGTGAACTACTCTTTATTGTTATTTTTCATGTTTTAATTGAGTATGGTAGCTGCTCACTATCATTAGGAGTTGTATGCACTGTTCATTTCTCTAAGCGCAGAGTTTTGTTGAATTATTCCTATTTAAGATAGTAAGTTAATTCAGCTCCAATCAAGAAATATTATTGAGCATTTGACAGTGTAGCCATAGAGGGGTCTTCAAGCCAACCTGCCCATACTCTATCGAATTTTTTAGAGCATCCTCTATTACTGTAAGTAGCTCTGTAAAGAAGTGAGGTAAAGACTACTAAGTGCTTCCAAAAGTGAGGAAAAGCAGCAGAAGGCTTTTTCCAATGTAATGTGGTGGCCTTTCTCAAATAAAATAACAGGAGGCAAAGCAGAGTCCAAGCTGAATTTGTGGGAACCAGATTATCCACTAATCCAAGTTACTGTATGTTGTGTCATGTTAAGAACTTAGGCCAAGTCCCGACTTGAGCAGTGCATTAACACACATTATGTTGTGCGCTAACATGGTTGCATTCAGGCAGTCCATTTACTGTTAAGGAATTGCCAATGCCAATGCACCTAATCACAGCCCAAATTGTTTCTCCCCCTGTATATTTGTGTGACTCAGGAATGAGAAGGTAAAGTGAAGTCCTTAGGGATATATTGTATGTATATATATATATATATATATATATATATATATATATATATATATATATATATATATTGAACACCTTCTGGGTGTGTGATGCCTGTTTTAGGAATGCTACACATAGTAGTGTGTCCCATTATCAATTCAAAAACTAAAAACATTTTCAGCAAGTACATAAAATACCTGTTGAACCTGCCAGAAAAGTAATGTCCTTGTCCCTTCCTTTAGGATGAAAGATAAGCAAAAACAATGTTATATTTATTTTGTAAAGTTCGATCAATCAATGTAATGGGGATGAACAAAGGCAGACATATTTGATGCCTAACCTTTGTAAAGAAAACCATGGCTGTCCCCCATAAATGCAGTGGAGAAATGTAGGGACCAAAACAAAGGGGACAAACATTGGTTATTGCCATATCACCAGGTAAAAATAAAAGGGAAAAAAAAGGTTGAAATAAAGAAAACTAATTCAGCCTCTACATCCAAGCTGCTATAAATACAATTTTTGCTTTCAGGTTCAAATACAGTTTAATTGACCAAAGAGCCTGCATCCACCTTTCCTGTGTTTAAAAAACAGAAGCCCATCTCTAAAGGAAGAATGGCTAATGGAATGGATGCAAGTTTCCTCCTGCATTTTTGTGTGACTCAGGAATGAGAAGGGAAAGTGAAGTCCTTAGGGACATATTGTATATATATATATATATATATATATATATATATTGAACACCTGCTGGGTGTGTGCTGTCCTGACCAGTTTGTGTATATATTTATATAATTATTATGATTATATTATTATACAGGATTTATATGGCGCCAACAGTTTGCTCAAAGCTTTACAATATAAAGGGAGACAATACAGCACCGATACAGTTCAATACAAGAGGGCTGGGAGGGCCCTGATCCTTGGAGCTTACAATCTAAGATATATAAGAAATATGTTTTTATATATATATACAGTGGGGCAAAAAAGTATTTAGTCGGCCACCAATTGTGCAAGTTCTCCCACTTAAAAAGATGAGAGAGGCCTGTAATTGGCATCATAGGTAGACCTCAACTATGAGAGACAAAATGAGAAAAAAAAATCCAGACAATCACAGGCTGATTTGGAAAGAATTTATTTGCAAATTATGGTGGAAAATAAGTATTTGGTCACCCACAAACAAGCAAGATTTCTGGCTCTCACAGACCTGTACCTTCTTCTTTAAGAGGCTCCTCTGTCCTGCACTCATTACCTGTATCAATGGCACCTGTTTGAACTTGTTATCAGTATAAAAGACACCTGTCCACAACCTCAAACAGTCACACTCCAAACTCCACTATGGTGAAGACTAGAGAGCTGTCGAAGGACACCATAAACAAAATTGTAGACCTGCACCAGGCTGGGAAGACTGAATCTGCAATAGGCAAGCAGCTTGGTGTGAACAAATCAACTGTGGGAGCAATAATTAGAAAATGGAAGACATACAAGACCACTGATAATCTCCCTCGATCTGGGGCTCCACGCAAGATCTCACCCCGTGGGGTCAAAATGATCACAAGAATGGTGAGCAAAAATCCCAGGACCACACGGGGGGAACTAGTGAATGACCTGCAGAGAGCTGGGACCAACGTAACAAAGGCTACCATCAGTAACACACTACGCCGCCAGGGACCCAGATCCTGCAGTGCCAGACGTGTCCCCCTGCTTAAGCCAGTACATGTCCGGGCCCGTCTGAAGTTTGCTAGAGAGCATTTGGATGATCCAGAAAAGGATTGGGAGAATGTCATATGGTCAGATGAAACCAAAATAGAACTGTTTGGTAGAAACACAACTCGTCGTGTTTGGAGGAGAGAGAATGCTGAGTTGCATCCAAAGAACACCATACCTACTGTGAAGCATGGGGGTGGCAACATCATGCTTTGGGGCTGTTTCTCCGCAAAGGGACCAGGACAACTGATCCATGTACAGGACAGAATGAATGGGGCCATGTATCGTGAGATTTTGAGTGCAAACCTCCTTCCATCAGCAAGGGCATTGAAGATGAAACGTGGCTGGGTCTTCCAACATGACAATGATCCCAAACATACCACCCGGGCAACGAAGGAGTGGCTTCATAAGAAGCATTTCAAGGTCCTGGAGTGGCCTAGCCAGTCTCCAGATCTCAACCCCATAGAAAAACTTTGGAGTTGAAAGTCCGTTTTGCCCAGCGACAGCCTCAAAACATCACTGCTCTAGAGGAGATCTGCATGGAGGAATGGGCCAACATACCAGCAACAGTGTGTGCCAACCTTGTGAAGACTTACAGGAAACGTTTGACCTCTGTCATTGCCAACAAAGGATATATAACAAAGTATTGAGATGAACTTTTCATATTGACTAAATACTTATTTTCCACCATAATTTGCAAATAAATTCTTTCCAAATCAGCCAATGTGATTGTCTGGATTTTTTTTTCTCATTTTGTCTCTCCTAGTTGAGGTCTACCTATGATGCCAATTACAGGCCTCTCTCATCTTTTTAAGTGGGAGAACTTGCACAATTGGTGGCTGACTAAATACTTTTTTGCCCCACTGTATATATATATATACTTTTATGTTTTTTTAAGATTATTATTATTAACAGTTATATATTACTATATTACTAATTATTATTAACTTCACTAAGATAAATAATTAAAAAAAATAAAAATAAGATTATAAAATGTTTTAGATTATTATTATTGTTATTGTTAATAATAATAATAATAATAATAACTGATATTATCATTGTTGTTATTATTATTATTATAAAACTTTTAAAATCTTTTTTCTTTTTTAATTATTTATTTTAGTGAAGTTGGCCTTTATGCTGCAATGTCACATTTGCCGTTGGTGTTTTTAATGTGGCCATAATGCAACATTTTTTTTAATATTTATATTTTTCAGCGCGGTAACAAGAAAACATTACAAGCTGCCACCTTTGCACTAAACAATATGCAACATCATTAAACTGAACTGAAAAAGCTTTATATTTATATAGATCCAGTACTTGAGCACTAGAAATCAGCAAATCCAGCAATATGTGTCATGTCTCCTTGACACTAAGTCGTTTATTTAGACGCCTGTATATTTTTATAAATGTCTCCTTTGTTGCCTTAGTGGCATCCATATGACTAATATTCCTTCCCAGAGATGGCTGACATGTTTTCACTTCTATGTATTACTTAAACAATGTTAGCTTAAGTGGATACCTCTTAGGGGTATGTTGGATGATGACAACACCTAGAATTACATCCTCTGGCTTGTCGTAGTAATGCGCTGTAAGAGGCGCTTGACTCAAGATGGATTTCTGCATCCTTGCTCACAAATACATTTTCATAGTTTAGAAGGAACTGGGCAATTTCCATTAAATCGGCTCAGAAGGACAGAGCAGAGCCTGTTCATTACCTCCGCATCTGCAGCTCTGGGAGGGGATGCTTTAAAGGCCACTAAATCTGCCAAGCTGCCATGTGTGAAGCTGTTATTACAGGTTATTAACGAAAAATCCAAGAGAAGCTAAATCTTCCATTTAATACGTATAAGATTATTATCTGCGCACCAGCCGAAATTTTAAATCTGGCTGACGGTGGGAGCGCATGCACTGGGTGCTGAAAAAAAAACCCAGGAGATTAAAGTGGAACTCCAGTTTAAAATAGAAATCCAGAGGCCGGCACTTTTGAAAAAATAATAAAATATTAAAACCTGAATTATTGCTTTTATCTCATATTATACCTGCAGTGATTCCTATCTGACCCTATGTTCACACCCAAGCATTTTCTGCAGCGTTTTGCATTTTCCAGAAATGCACCACAGTCCATTTAACATGATTTCCTACGGGACACATTCAAATCTCCGTGTTTTCACCCGGTGCATTTTTGCAAAGGGTCAGGGACTTTTTTAACCACTTCAAGTCCGGACACTTTTACCCCCTTCTTGTCCAGGCAAATTTTCAGCTTCCAGTGCTATCACACTTTGAATGACAATTGCACGGTCATGCTGTACCCATATGAATTTTTTAGCATTTTTTGAGACAGATAAAACTTTATTTTGGTGGTATTTATTCACCACTGGGATTTTTTTTTTTTTTTTGCTATATAAATTAAAATGTCCAAAAATGTTGAAAAAAAGTGTTTTACTTATAAAATTTTGCAAATAAATAATCTTTCTTTATAAATCTTGGCCAAAATTTATTCAATTATCTTTTTAGTAAATAAAAATAACCCAAATTTGTTTATACCCAAAAATTATAATTTTTCTAAATAGTTTTTTACATTTTTATTTTTTTTTATATTATTATTTATTTATTTTTTACATACTGTCACCCTAGCAGTACAGTGTCACCATAGTGACACTGTACTACTTACGAGAGATGATGTTTTTTTTTTGTTTTTTTTAAACTGATTGCTTTTACACCCATAAAGGCTGTAAAAGCAATAATTTCTCCTCTCTGGCTGCATTCTTGCAGCCATTGAGAAATACTATGAGAGCTGTGATTGTTGTGAATAGCCTTGTACCATGTGACCTCTGTGATCATTCGCAGATTTGACATGTAGTAAGCAATGATCAGGAAGTGACATCTTGCTTACTACTCTTCATGTGATCACTGATTGGCCAATCAGTGATCACATGATCGGGATCTCACACAGAGGTCCTGTGCAACAATCACTGTATGTGTGCTTCCAGGGAGCGTGCACAGGCAGGGAAGTGGGAGGACGTTTATAAATGGCCACCCACCCATGCACTGCTCCTGTCCGGCCCATGTATATAAACGTCTGGACGGGAGCAGTGAAGGGGCGGGTGGCCGGACAGGACGGGAATGGGCCCGACGGGAAGTGGTTAAGGGCCGGTTCACATCGGGATTGTATGGAAATTGGCTGCAAAATGCACTGCACAATAGAAAAATAGTCCTTGCACTACTTTTAAAAATGCACTGCAGCTTGCTATGGGGGCACCCGCTGCTCCGTGTGACCATTCACACATGGAGCTTGGCCCGGTCCCCTCTTTCTTCTCATTGGCTTACTGGCTGTGATTGACAGCTCCCATTTCTGTCTCAGCCAATGAGGAGAGGGAGTCCCGAGATAGGCAAGACTCCAGTGCACATTGCTGGACCGAGAGGGGGCTTGGGTGCTGGGGGGGATGCTGCACACAGAAGGTTTTTTACCTTCATGCATAGAATGCACGGAAGCAAAAAATCTTGAGCCTTTCGAATCACTGGCAGGCTATTTATTATAAAAGGGAGTTCAATGCATCACAATGGATGAAAAAATGTACATGATCCAATTTTAGTGCACCAAGGGGAGCCGCAGTGCATTCTGTGTTGGGTTCTAATGTACAGTGTGTTGGGATGCCGCAGCTCACAAATGAAAATGGGCCTTCAAAGTGCAGCCCACGGATGAAGGTGAGACCGCAATATGGACTTGAGTTTGACATGCTGGATTTAAGGTGTGTATAAATAGAATTTTTTGAATAGGCGTGTGTGTGTGTGGGGGGGGGGGGGGAATTACAAGGTAGAGGTGGTGGTGGAAAAATCCAGAGATGAGCTTTAACTAACTCGAATTATGACGGAGCTGCGCTGCTGGATGGAGCCATGCACAACCAGATTCCTCGGCACTGTCAGACGCAGTTCATTTTTTGAAATGCTGGCAGACACTTATTACCCATTCATTTGATCAATGTCTTTTAAAACACATTTCCACCTGGCAGGGAATTGGAAGATATTTTTTTTACAGCACTTGAACTGAGATACTTAATGGTTTTGCTCTGAAAAATGACAAATTTTGTTATCTGCTGTGATCTAAAAGAGGATTCTTATTGACAGTAAAGAAAGTTTTCTTGAAGCTTTCAGGAAACATTGAGCAGACTGGAAACTAGGCGCTTGCTGACCTTTAGTAAAAGTACACAATTTTTTGAATTCTTGGGTGTAAATAAAGAGGGAGCAGTTGCTACAGGACCACGAAAAATGAGGAACCCAAGCCCAAAGTGTATATCTAGCCATATTTGCCTACCGTTGGGTAGCATTGGGAAATGTTAGCAATCTTGTCTTTTTTTTCTTGTCAATGTGACCGATGAAGAGATCCACTCTCTCTTTTTGCCCCGTTGATCATTGTAACAGGAGCAACAAGTAATGGGAATTCCAACATTTTACAGTTGCTATCAATACAGAAGATGATGGAAAATATTCCATTGGCGATACCAGTGACAACGTTGTAAGAGAGCATTTTTCCTCTCTGTTGTGTCTCAGGAAGTGAAGGAAAATCTCAGGACAAAAATCATTATCTATTAATCCCTCATGCCACCAAACAAGCATCACCCAACCAATTCACAATAATAATAATAATAATAATAAAAAAATGAAACCCCATTTTTACTTAGCTAAGTCCACAATGAGGATCTCTTCACTCTCTAGGACCCTTTGAGGTCCAGCCAAATGGAAAATATCATGTCTTCATTGTGGGCACTCAAAGAAGGAGTCTCCTCCACTACAGTAGAGAAGAAAAAAAATCAAGCCTGGCCTGTTGTGCTATTCATATGGGTGAGCACATTTAAAAAAAAAAATTATACTAAATCCTGACTTTAAAATTCAGAATTCTCTGTTCAAAAGTCAAAATTCTGCATTTAAAGTTAGAATTTTGAGAATAAAAGTCAGAATTTTTAAATTAAATGACAAAAATGTGAGACTGAAAGTTACAACTCTGAGATTAAAACTTCTGACTTTATTATCTAAGAATTCTGACTGAATAAGTATTCTGTAATTAAACTCAGAATTTTGATTCAAAATCAGAATGAAAAAATTAGAAGTCAGACTGAGTTTTAAAGTCAAATTTCTGAGATTAAAATTCAGAATTCTGCATTTGAAAGTTAACATTCTAAAATTAAATGTCAGAATTTTGACTTATTCTCAGAATTCTTATTTATTGAAAGGTCATAATTCTGGGATTCAAAGTCAGAATGCTGAGAATAAGTCAGAATTATGTGTTTAAAAGTCAAAATTCTTCATTTAAAGTTAAACTTTTGGGATTAAAAATCAGAATTCTCAGAAGAAAAACTCTGAGTCTGAAAGTTATAATTTGGAGATTAAAACTTAGAATTCCGACCTTTTTAACTCAGAATTCAGGCTGAATAAAAACACATACATTCTGTAATTAAAGTCATAATTTTGAGATGATCAGAATTCAAAAGTTAGAACTCAGAATTCTGATTTTTGAGATTAAAAGTCAGAATTCTAAAATTAATATTTTTACTTTATTATTTGATAATTCGTATATAATTAAAGGTGAGATTTCTGTGATTAAAATTCAGAATACTGACTTTCATAGTCAGAATTTTGAGATTGTAAATAAAGAGTTTCGTGATCACAAATCAGAATTCTGCGATCAAAACTTGAAATTCTAAATTTTAAAGTCAGCTGTCTAATATTAAAACCCATAATTCTGAGTTTTAGCCTAGAATTTTCAAAGTCAGAATTTTATTTTAAAAATCTCTATTAGTATGGCTACAGGTTTCCTCCATAGATTCAGTTTCATGTATGGTAGGTATGTAATGCTTGGGAAGGGGTGGGGGAAGTTCAGTAGGAGGGGCCAGAGTTCAACTTTAACTATTCCCAACTATATCCAAAACAAACGTTTTGGCTTTAGATAGACTTGAGGGAATGGATACAAATCTGTTTAAGAATTGCTGTAATCAAAGTATGGAACAAATACGTAATACATGCTGATGGTGTAACTCCCACACATAAACATTTGAGTACACTGACATGTGCTGAGAATGTACATTGAGCTGCACATGCACAGCTCAGTTTATATTCAAAATCATCTTGCAAAGAGGACAGTAAGAAGCCTTTATATCAGAAAATATGGAGTGCTAATATAAAACGTTTGAATAGCAATTTGTCCAGCAAAACTGCTGGTACATTTCTTCTGTGCAAATGGAGCAATAGCAAATGTTCTTCTATTTCCTAAGCTGTTTGACTGCTATTCATTCATAAAAAAATAGAGTGGTTTGGGAAAATGCTACATTATGGCCACTAGATGGAGCTGAAGATCATATTTATCACTCCATCTAGCGCCACCTAGCAGTCACAATGCAGTATTTTCCTGAACCACTCTATTTTTTATGAATGAATAACATTCAACCTGTAGAGGAAATAGAAGGGGAACATTCGCACTTTCTGAATGTATCATTAGTTTTACTGAACGAATAGCTATGCAAACTTTTTTTTTCATAAATACGCTTCTTTTGCAATAGAAAAAAACTTCCTTCTTGCACGTTTTTCAGTTCCTCTTTAATTATTGCAGTGGTGACTGAAAACATATATTTATTAAAATGACACTTCAAGAGGTATCTGTTGATGTACAGCGAAACTTAATGATGTCATGTAACAATGCCTCAAATTGCCTGGAATAAGTGAAGAACCTGCCGTGAGCTGTTAATTTCAATCTTCCTCAATATGAGGCTTCAAACATAAACCGCGTTCCTGCCCTCTGTGACTCGGAATTGATGTCTCCGCAGTGGAAGAACAGGGAGAGGCATTGAGTGAGTGCAGTTGGTAAACGAGATTTATTGTAATAAAAGCGTAATGGGTGCACCTCTGCCAGAGCTTGCAGAGAGCAGCACAGCGGGTGAGAAGGCGGCGTGTTAATTGGAAAGTGCTTAATGAAAACTGTTGTGTTTCCAGTTTATTTCTTCACAATTTCCAGTTGCTGGGGAACTGCAGGTACTGCTAAGGAAATCCAAATCAACTGCAAAAACAAGCTTTTTGTTTATCATAACTTAATCTGGAAGTGTTGTGATTTAATCTAAAGGGGTCTATTTATAAACATTAGTTGGACCAATGTCATACCCATCTCTGTAGGCTGCAAACATTTCTCCCATAATTTCTGTAATAGATTAATTCCCCTATTCAGCTCCATCTAGTGGTTAAAAGTGGTATATTTTCTCATTGTGGTATGTCAGAAACCTATATCACATTTTGGCCACTAGATGGCGGCGATGATCATAGGAATCAATCTATTACAGAAATTACAGCCACAATTCATGCAGCCTGCACAAATGTGATGTTACAATGAGACCCCAAAGGGTCAATTCAACCAAAATAGATATTTTAGTTCTAGCTGCTACTTGGTGGCTGAGATAGCTCTTCCCTTCTTATATGTCTTGGGTACCCCAACATCGAGATCTCCCTGCCGTACTTCCTATGTTCTGTCCACTTTGCAGTTTTGGATGACCTTGCCCATCTTCGTGCGTTTTAACTCCTCCTCTTTTACTTGAATTGTGTGAATTGCGGGATTTTTTTTTATAATATCAGGACAGGGTTGTATTAGTCAACACATTAAACTGTCAATAATATGCCTCATATAGTGTAGTAGAGTAATAAAACTTCCAATATTTATTAAAATTGCACTTACATTCAAAATAAAAGATTCGCTTTACAGATAAGAGATCGCGACTTGTGCTTCCTTTATCTGCCTCCACTTACGCACCACATGTTGCGTCACTGTCGCGTGACGTCATCAGGGGATCATCTTTGCCCATCTTTATGTGTTTTAACTCCTCCTCTTTTACTTGAATTGTGCAAATTGCAGGATTTTTTTTTCTTTTTATAATATCAAGACAGGGTTGTATTAGTCAACACATTAAAGTGTAAATAAAATAAGTGAAATAAACTTCTGCGCCTACTGAGTAATATATAAAGAGTGACTGCTATTGTGAATGCTGCTGCTGTCATCAGTTGTGTTCCCACAATGCAACTGAAATAAAATAAATAAAATGTGATGTAGTGCTGCTTGCAGAATATTAACCCTTAGACGCCGATCGCACACAAATATGCTGCCTCTCGGCATCTGAGCCTTGACGCTGAGCAGCCACATATTTGTGTACCCTTTGAAAATACATATACTCCCAGCACATATGTCCGTGAGTCATGGAAAGGTCCCGATCCCCCCTTGCGATTGGGACCTTTTCCGATCATGTGACCGCCGTGACAGCGAATCACATGACCCTAAACCCCGCCCCGCCTCCCGGCTTCCGAAACCTCTTAAAGGGCCGGGAGGCGCCGGCGCAAAGGGGATAAATAAACATCAATAAATCATAGTTAAACAAAGTGAATAAACTGAATACAAAGTGCTCATAATGCATAGATAAATTGTAATAAATTAATATAGCTATCGTCCATTACTACACAATCAATATGAACTGATATCAAAGTGCTCAAAAAAAAAATGTGTAAAGTTCATATGATTCCAAATGTAACATTATCCAACACCATAGAATGAGAATCTGTGCTTAATGTGAATTCAATGCATTAATTGGTGCCACTTTTGTGCTCTCTGAACTCTCACCTCCAACGCATGGAAAACTGCATGTTTAATGAGACATCTCCATAGCAGATAACTATCTACTTTGGCCACTAGGGGCTATTCACTCCTTCTCCCATATGGTAGATGTTAAGGTAGCCTTAGGAATCCACCGTTTCACTGAGTAACAGTAGCCTCGCCCCAAAGAGAATACGCCTCATATAGTGTAGTAGAGTAATAAAACTCCAAGAGATTTGCTTTACAGATAAGAGATCGCAGCTTGTACTTCCTTTATCTGCCTCCGCTTACGCACGACACGTTGGGGTTTATTTACTAAAGCTGAAGAGTCCAAAATCAGACTCCCTTCTGCATAGAAACCAATCAGCTTCTAACCTCAGCTTGTTCAATGAAGCTTTGGCAATGAAACCTGGAAGCTGATTGGTTTCTATGCAGAAGCGAGTCTGATTTTGCACTCTCGAGCTTTAGTAAATAAACCCTGTTGCGTCACCGTCACGTGACGTCATCAGGGGATCATCTTTGCCCATCGTTGTGTGTTTTCTTTCCTCCTCTTTTACTTGAATTGTGCAAATTGCAGGATTTTGTTTTCTTTTTATAATATCAAGACAGGGTTGTATTAGTCAACACATTAAAGTGGATATCCAACAAAAACTCTTGTTCTAAATTCTAGATAAAGTGGGGAAGGGTCAGAACTATTCATGGCTCCACTAGAGAGATTTACTCTTACTTCCTGTCTTGCTGGCAATGATTAACCAGACAAGAAGTGGAGGGGAGTCTCCAACCTAGAATAAAAATATATCTTAACCCTTTGAGGACCATAAGATTATGGACGCCAAAAGAATCAATTTTTTGTTTTTAAAGTTTGTACACTTCAGTTGCTGTAACTAAGCCATTTCATGAAATAATTGGCAAAAAGCTAGATCCATTTGTTGATAAGAACTACTTTTTTTTTTTGGTTTGAGTCAAAATATTATTTTAAGTTCTTAATCAGATGATACAGGCAATTAAAAACATGGGACAAATACATCCCTTGGTCCTAGAGAAGAGGAAGGGTGAAACTCATGTCAGATATGTATTCCCATCCATGTCCCCACTGCAGATTTCTTAACACTTCCTGTCTGGGGAAAACCATAGTCAGCAGGACAGGAAGTGAGGCTAAACTTCTCTCTTGGAGTCGCAAAAAGCTGTAAAGAATCTAACAGGAATTCTAATCCTTCCCCACTCCACCCAAAGCTAGAAAAAGCTCTTCGCTTGACATACACTTTAAAGGGTATTTCTACTTTTCCAGTCAAGTTTGAGAAAACCCCATTATAGGCTTTGTTATGTGTTCCCATTCACGCAGCATGCCTAAAAAATATGTCATACCTTTTAATATTTCTATAAATAAGTAAATATATATACTGCATGTTGAAATGCATTTTAATGACATAATAATTGAAAAATCCAGATCCCATCCATCCTGCGGAGATCGTTGTCATGCAACCTATACGGGGTGACACCGGACCCGCTCCATGAAAAGGTAAGTTGTAAAGAAAGCCGACGATCCCCGCAGGATGGATCCGATCCATCCTCAATGATCGTTGGCTTGCTTTATAACTTACCTTTTTGTGGAGCAGGTCCGGTGTCACCCCATGCGGTAGGTGTCACCCATTGTGGCGCACACCCCCTGCGCCTGCCTCGGGACGCCACTGTTTGGACTGCCAACTCGCTTTCACCCTTTGGAAAGTAACTTGTAACCTTCAGGATGGGCACTTCTGCATATCCCAGCCACAGTTATGATATCTGTTGTTCTTCGTGCAGATAAATCAATCCATGGGGAGTCGGTGGTTCTCTTGATTTATGGGAGCAGAACCTAAAAAAACAATCGTAAAAAAAGAGATTATTTCACTAATGTGTTGTATTATTAGCCTTATCTCTCTAATTGCGTCCCAGTAATCTGCAAAATTGAAGAGTAATGAGCAATATTTCTTTAAAACGCACTAAACAATACTGTCAAAATGCAAATTTATTCATTAAGTATAAATGAGGTTGGTAAATATTCATGAAGTGTTGCTCGCTGTGTATAATTAATCCTGCGGACTGTATGTCTAAAGCCATTACAAGGGGGGCTGAGGTTCTGCTGTAGATAGACCGCAACGGCGGGAATAGAGAACGCAATGGAGGTTATGGCGGTCTCTCTCCTGGGCCTATCATCTTTTCTGTTTGTCTGGGAAACAAGAGAGCCATGGCGACTTCTTTATACACAGGAAACAGACTCCAAATATGAGACAGAATTTTTATTATGTCAGGTTAGATTTTAGATGAAAAGTGCAAATAAATGAAAATTTCAATCTAATTTAGATCCTGGCTTCCCAATGCTGACCTACTTTTGAAATGACTATTTGCCTGGCTGCTTGATACCAGTATGTTCAATACCAACACTTACTGACCTGGGTAAAGTGACACTAAATAAAATCCTTATACTCCACAGATAATCCATACACAATAAAGCGATTATAAAGGCACAATTTTTATTTTTTATTAAATAACAAACATGTTATACTTACCTGCAATGGTTTTGCACAGAGCAGCTCCGATCCTCTTCTTCACAGGTTATCCTGGCCCCTACAGTGTGGTTCTCAGTGCAGGCAGTGTGCCATTAAGATTAATGGCACCCATCCAGGGGTCCCGCATTTTGTGTGCGGGTGGTTGCAGCTGTGGGACAAAGTGTGGGTCCCGCAGCGGCTTCAACCCGCACTACTGTGAACCGAGCTTAATCCAAATTTCCCAATCACAAACCTAATCTGTGGTCATGTGAAACCCCAGGTCTGCCCCCAGTGCCTACGTCATTGCATGGTGACACTGATATCTCCCATTAGATTCTATTGGGAAGAGATAATCATCTGTGGCAGTGGATTTTGGCAAATGAAAAAATTGTTTTAAAAAGTTAAAAACAAAAGTAATTTTGAATGTGTGTGTTGGAAGGAAGGGCTTTCAATATATTACAATTATTTTTTTTTTGTTATTATCACACTATTATTTTCCATGTCTGTATAAATACGTTCCTGACATTTCACAATATACAGCACAGTATATTTTTTAAAAAAACTTTATATCTATGTGTAGAACCAACCTAGATAACTAGGGGGAGCTAATTATTTTTTTAAGTTAGAGGCTGAGTGTAATGCCTGTGTAATAGTCAGAAGATCTAATTTGGGTCAGGGCTGAGAGGCTCTGCAGATCAGCTCCCTAAAACCTCCCCCTGATCTAGAGACTTGGAGAAGTCTCTAGAATTCAGTGGGCAGGGGTGAGGAGAAGCTGGTCTGCACTCTCAAGGGATACTGGCCAATCCCCAAGCAGGAGGCATGGCATGGGGTCACAAGCCCTTAAAGTGTGTTTGAGCCTACTCAACAGCAGGAGGTGAGTTTGGGTGGAAGATGGAGTGAGCAGGATAGAGTGTGGAGCCTGGGAGGGGTTCCAGGAGAGGGGCCTACCTACAGGTGGAGGAGCTGGAAGGGAGGATCTCTCAGCCTCATCTCTCAGCCTCAACTGTTCCCTGAGAAAGGACAGCCTGGAAGGCAGGGAAGGAGCCAGCCCACGGCATGAAGGCAGCAGCCAACCCACAAGCTTTCAGGAGAGGACTGAGTGAGTAACGCCACACCCCCTGGGCCGGACAAGAGGAAAGGGCATTTGGGTGGGAACCCTGACTAGCCCTCATATGGGACTGCTGATCTTGTCCAGGGGTTCCCTCAGGCAGCTGGGTAAAGAGGAGATTTCAACTGGGGTCTGAGGTGGTACACCAGGAGAGGCTGAATAGCTCTCCAAAAAGAGAAAACCCTTCTGAGCATTTGTACATAGTTCCAGGAAGTTGTCCTCAGGTCAACAGTTCCTTGGGCATCCCATGTATCCCTCCACCCTATCCAAGTTCAAATCACCTAATGAAATCCAACAAAACAAGTTCAAGGACTGTTTACTGTCGCTGGAGTGCAAGTCTGGAAGGAAATGCGTGTTGCCTGGCTGTGCAGGACTATAGGGGGACCCAAAACTTCAGTGACTCCTAAGGGGGTAGTCATACATATGAAAAGCAGTCCGTGAACTTCAGTTCAGTGGCCTCACTTAGATTAAGATGATGGCATTAGTCTACTGCAGGCAATAGGAAGCATTTTCTCAGTCTCCTTCCTCTACATGACCAGACTGTAACATTAGAATTAGAGACTGACCCAGAATGATGCCTGAAGAAAGATGGTGCCATTCTTCTGCAGAGTAAAGCAGATGAAGGCATTAGTGGTGGAGTACTTTGACCTCACTGAGAATTAATAAGTATCTGGAAATGTTACACATTACCCAACATCCATGCACTTAATGTGAAAAATATGTCTGATGCTAGGTTCACGTTAAAGAAGCAAAAAAAATTTGCGAGGGTTGGAATGATTCATATTTCACAACTCTTCATATTCAACTAAATGCTACATCAAAGGGTTCCATGAGAATTCCCAAGCCTTATCCCAGCCTTGTAAGCGGAGCTGGTCTTATTGATTAGGAAGATGTTGTAAGTCAGCTGATGCATCTGTCTTCATTTAGAGTTGGCCTCAGCTGAGTCAATCAGAACATATATATAGCCGCAGCTTGGTCTACTCAGCAAAAGTATACATCATCAATAAGCGTAGAAGGCCCACTTTTCAATCACGGAATGTTCTCCGCCTTGTCTTGATTGCTTATTCATTTCCCTGGATATATTCGGCCTTTCTAATAATACATTGAATTTCATTTGCTTGTTAAGTACTTTGCTATCAATGCCTTCAGCTATCCTCTTCCATAATTTTGCTCATTAGAGGTGTAGCTCCTCTATATATATATAGGAATGCTGTTATGTGTGATTCCAAGACACATTGACACCCAAGAGGTTCTTGGAAAAGAAAATCCTGAAGAGCTTGTCAATCTTGATTGTGTTCCCTATCTGTAACATATTTAATGATTGTAATTTATTACTACAATTATACTTAATCGCCTTTCTTCCTTTTTTTTCATAATTCAATGTGCCCTTCTGCTCCCCCCCATACTTTCTGCTGGATGATATGGATCAATTCATAGAACGTTTGGGTGATTGGATCAACCCAACGTACTTGTAGCATGCACTAATGTCACCAGTGCAGGTCATATATAGTTCAGAAAACAAGCAATATTAGCCCTCATGCACACGGGACGTTTTGATAACGCTTGTAAAGTTAGCTGTGTAAAGTTAAAAACGTGAGTTTTTTAGAAACTTTGCATTAGTATTTAGCGGTGTTTTGCTGTGATTAGTGGCATTTGTCAGCGTTTTTTTTTTGCCTTTGCATTTTTTAAAGTTTTGTTTACCAAAAAAAGAAGTTTTTTTTTACCCAAAAATAATAGTTTTTTTTGGTCAAAAAAAGTCCAGAAATTCTGGTTTGCAGTGTTTTAGCGCATTTTGCCATGTTTTTCAGCATTTTTCAGTGTTAGAGCGTTTTTACAGCTAAAAAACTCCTCTAGAAATCCACTAGTTCTGGGGTTTTTTTCCAGCCAAATACAGTCTATGTGTGCATTGACACATAGGATAACATGCTGGGGGGGGGGTTTACTGGCTGTAAAAAAAAACGTCAACAGCAGCTGTATTACTCTCATTACTCTGTATCCTTCTCACCTGCGACTTATTAGAGCCTTCTGGGGCAGAATATGAGCTCTGATAGGGGTGCAGATTTCAATATAAACCTCTAAATCTAAAAACATGGTGCACGACATACATGTTATCCAATTCTTAAGCTAGAATAGAAGAGAAAGAAGGGGGGGGGGGGTGTTAAAAACGAAGGGGTCTATGTATTAAAAATTATTTCCCCGGACCCTGCACTCACTATATCTGGTCTCCCCGGACCCTGCATTCCCTCTATCTGGTCTCCCCGGACCCTGCATTCACTATATCTGGTCTCCCTGGGCCCTGCATTCACTATATCTGGTCTCCCCGGACCCTGCATTCACTATATCTGGTCTCCCTGGGCCCTGCATTCACTATATCTGGTCTCCCTGGGCCCTGCATTCACTATATCTGGTCTCCCCGGACCCTGCATTCACTATATCTGGTCTCCCCAGACCCTGCATTCACTATATCTGGTCTCCCCGGACCCTGCATTCACTATATCTGGTCTCCCTGGGCCCTGCATTCACTATATCTGGTCTCCCCGGACCCTGCATTCACTATATCTGGTCTCCCAGGACCCTGCATTCACTATATCTGGTCTCCCCGGACCCTGCATTCACTATATCTGGTCTCCCAGGACCCTGCATTCACTATATCTGCTCTCCCCGGACCCTGCATTCACTATATCCGGTCTCCCAGGACCCTGCATTCACTATATATGGTCTCCCCGGTCCCTGCATTCACTATATCCGGTCTCCCCGGACCCTGCATTCACTATATCTGGTCTCCCCGGACCCTGCATTCCCTATATCTGGTCTCCCCGGACCCTGCATTCACTATATCTGGTCTCCCACAGTACACAGAACATGGAAGCGCAATTATTTTAGTAAATATAAACTGCTAAATACCTTTTCTCATCAGCAGTATATAGCAGTCTTGTGACTTCTATCAGTGTACAGCAGAGCACTGGCTAAAGTTTGTAGAAGGAGTTTTCATTGTGCTCTAGGAGAATGCAGAACCCCTGATCTGTCGGGACAGTGCTAATTTGCCCTGTGCTGATCACATGTAATTTTCCAAGAAAAAAAAAAAAAACCCTCTCTAGCAATACACACCAAACTGATCATGTGCAGAATGACTCCACATGATATGTCTTATCAGGAGATAAGAGATGGACACTGGAAGAAGGGGAGGATCAGAGAAGACAGGATCAAACAGCCTTTTTACACAGTGCAGAGGATTAACCACTTACTTTCCACAGTGACTATAACAAGCATGCTTTACTGCATATACAGACTGATGCAGGGGCAGACTGACCATTCGAGCACTCGGGCACTGACCGAGGGCCCGGGGTCAGTAAGGGGCCCCATAAAATGCCCCTGGTACCTTTTATAGGCTTTTTTGGGTGTGTTTTAAGTGTGGGTAAGGACAAAGGGGCCCCATGATCCCCCATTGCCCGGGAACCCCATGAGGCCCCTGGGCTGATGTTACTGTTGTGGGTTTAGTAACAGTTTAAGCATTTGCATGAGCACCATGAATGACTGCTATTTTTTTTCCAATGTATTTATTTTTTAAAATATTTTTATTTTATATATTTTTTTTTATTGGGGTTTTATAGTAAAATACGGCATTATGGCCACTAAATAGAGTAGACGATCACAGAAATGGTACTGTTACACACATAATGGAAATCATACATGGTGCCTACGTGGATGTTTAACATCCTTAGCGGTATTCCCGAGTGTAGCTCGGGGTAAAATTTGAGTACCAAGAGCGGTAACGCCGAGCTACACTCGGGCTTACCATGCGGCGTTGCTCAGGGAGTCCCTGCAGCACTTACCTTGTCCTTCACTCCCATATTGTGTCCCCTGCAGCGTCCCCGGCCATCTCCTCCGGCCGATGCCGGCATCCGGCTTCCGTGTTCCGGTCCCTGTGATGTCGGGACGTACGGGCGCCTGAACCGGCGTCAAATTAAAATTTTTAAAAAATTTCATTTTTTAATAATAATTATTACATAGTAAAACATTACTGCATCAAACCATTTCACATACATTTTGTCCTGAGTGCTTTGTCCTGCGCCCTGCCTGCATTTTGACTGTTCTTTCTGCCTGGAAACTTAGAAAAGTCCATGGCGTCCAAAAAGCGTCCCTTTATGTCAAAAGCGGTTTTAGAACAGCTAGAGAACAGCGATAGTAAATCAGAACCACTTGCAGAATTGAGTGATAATGATTCGTGGGGAAATTCGTCATCAGACACTGAAAACGATTTTGCGACTTTGCTCAGCGATGTGCGAATTTGCCTCTGTATTTCAAATTTCAGTGTTTTTGGTTTGATTATATTATTGAATTAAATGTATTATAATATTATTTTTTATGATTATTTATTAAATTATAATTTATGATTTTGTGTTTCAAATTTTATCCTACCGGGATGTTTACTAGACTCTTGTTCGTACAGATCTCAGTGAGTTATTCCTAAAAATTACAGCCTACATTAAAAAACTACATATTTCCACTAAAAAAAATGGTACCGCTTTCAGCACAAAAAATCGGAAATAATCATACCGCCGAGGAGGTTAAGACATCTGAACAATGAATTTGTTATACATAGACAACCAAGGTAGATATGAAGCCTTCTGTACAGGAGAACAGGAAAATTGAAAATATTGGGCATAATTTTTAAAACCCATCTACTCCATCCTTATAATGTGGATTCAGAAGATACAATGTTGTTTGTTTATGAATAGATTTATGTAAAAGAAACAAGCCAACACGTTTTGAGGAACTGCATCCCCTTCACCAGGACTACAACAAAAACATATAAATGCAGATTTAATTCACAGCATACACATGTGTATATATTTTCAGTATATATATATATATATATATTTCTGTAATGTATATGCAGTGGTGTATTTAGGTTTTTTGCTGCCCTAGGCAACACAAAAATTAGACGCCTCCCCCCTGCGGAGAGAGCCTGACACCGACAAACACCAGATCCCCCAAACCCCATCCCCCGCAACAGAGAGAGCCTGACAGTGACCAACAACACCCCTGCTCCCCCACTGGAGAGAGCCTTGCACTAACACCCCCCCCCCCCCATGTGAGAAAGACACTCACCTTAACAGCTCCAGACATCCCCGGGAACGAGAATCAGGCTCTGCATATACCATCAAGCAGCCCGCAGCCTCTTTCGGATCCCACCTGGTCCCCATGCCACTTGTGTTGCCCTAGGCGAATGCCTTGCTTGCCTTGTGGCAAATACACCCCTGTGTATATGTAATATATATATGACTGTCAGCTGCTGTGGTACAGCCACTCAGCTCAGTACCCTAATCTATTCCAGTGTTTAGAGCAGACTATCTCAATCTTTTCAACACAGAGAGACCCTTGAAATAACTTTTTGGTCTCAGGGAAGCCCTGATAAATATTACTATATCTACAGCTCTTGATACATTTGTGATGGTCAGTGGGAAGAATGATCCTTACCCTTGTGGTCAATGGGAGGAATTACCTCCTTACAGATAGCTGAAAAGATCAATGGTGTCAGTGAGCACTTATCTGAGAGGTAGAAATAGGCCATTGCTCATCGAACCCCTAGAAACCTCTGAAGAAACCCTGGATTACAGAATGCTTGTGCAGGTCAGCACCACCTCTCAAGGGCCCTCCTTTAACTGTCCATCTGAACAAATCCTGAGGCCTAGTCTCGACTGATTTATCTCCTTGATCTTTGGCATCTACCATTGCAACAGTAGTAGGATAGTCCATAAAAGAGTTATGGGGACATGTTTATCTGTCATCTGGCACCTCAGAACATTTCAGAAAATGGTACCAAAACTTAACATTACAGGGAATCCATGTATTGCCTATATTCCATAACAGTTTACCTTACAGTATTTTATTTGTTCCAAAACTGACGGTTCTTATAAAAATCCAGGCCTGAGAATTATCTAAGAATTTACCGAGCTTGGTTGTACCTATAAATATATTTCACTTTTGGAAAGCGGAGATGCATGCAGATGTAAAATCTCTGCAGGACATAATTGAATCTACAAAGGCATCTGATATCGCCTCGCTTCCCTCTCCTCTCTCCGCTCGCAGGAGCTCAGGATGAGCACCGCTATGTCTCGTGGCTGATCTGTGGCCTTAATCAAGTAAAGAGCTTTTTCATTTTTCTTCTTATAGCTGGATGCATTTACCGTTGTTCTGAAAACTCTCTGTGTCAAACTTCATTTCTGTAATGGCAGCGAATGAAAGTCAGTTCAATACGCTCAATTTATCATTCCTGGTCAGGAGCAATGGATGCAAAGTCCATCAATTTGGAGATTCGAGAGAGAGAGAGATAAAAGTGCTGATGCTGGCAAACAGATATGCTCTGGTGTTTATAGAGTGTCTGCAAAGCATTTCTGGGTCATCGGGAAAATGGTCTGACCCACATGTCACATTTCCATACCTTTCAGCTTCTGAGATGAGTGGGAGGGCACCTTTTAGCGCCAACACTTATGTGCAAAAGACATGCCCTTGTCACCCCACCAGGTAGCCTTTCCATCATTTCAGACAGAAATCACACGCCATTAATATGTCATGTGTTGACATCATGTTTTCACGAGTTTACAACCATCTAATGGCCTAACGCAAGCAACAAGGCATGCTGAAAAAAAATGCAAATCACAAACATATTTTTTGCTAGTTATTTCTTTTTGCAATATATGTATTTATCTGTAAAGAATGACTTTTAGTTCTAAGGGAGGACAGTGGTTAAAGAGTGAGTGCCAACAGCATGGAGGCCAAAAAATGGATAGTTGGGATCTAAGCATATTTTTTTCAAGTGTATGGCTATATGTAGCATATAACTTATGGACCATCAAAATGGGGTCCAGAGGACGAGGCTCTATTGGAATGAAAAGAAATTTACTGTTTTTTGTGTTGGCATTGGTATGGATTTGTCCTTCGATTTGGTACTACAACAGCCTCCACTCTTCCTGGAAGGATTTCTATAAGATTTTGGAGTGTGTCTGTGAGAATTTGTGCAATTTCAAACAAAAGAGCATTTCTGAGGTCAGGTGCACATATTGAACGAAAAGACCTGGCTCACGCTAGATGTTCTGAAACCATAGATGTTGAATAGGGTTGCTGTCAGGAAACTGAAGAGTCTTTGAGTTCCTCTACACCAGTGGTTCTCCACCTTTGTGAGACCAAGGCCTAGTACATTTTTCAAAAATCTTCCTGGCCCAACAGTAAAAAAAAAAAGTGTATGTTCCTTGGTTCTATTATTATGATAAATAGTATAGGATTATGTAGAGTATACAGTGCAGCTGTCAGGACTATGTAATATGCAACATTCCGCAGTCACAATGAAGGGGTCAGGACTATGTAATTGCAAAGTACAGTTGGCAGTGAGCAGTGGTCAGGGGCAAGTGTACCCTTACATTGGTGGTCAGTGTGCTACCTGTACTCAGCATGCTCCTTTACACCTGTGCTCAGAATGCTCCCTTACAATGGTGGTGCATCCACTAATTGGTTAGTGCTTTGCATACTCCCTTTTGTTGGCAGTCAGTGCCTATCGTACGCCCTTAAGTTGGTAGTAAATTATCAGTGTTCTTCTATATATTGGTAGTCAGTGCTCAGTGTGACCCCGCACATAGGTGCTAAGTGCATCCCCTTATACTAGTAGTCAGTGGTCAGCCTGTCCCCTTACATAGGTGGTCAGTGTGCCCCCTTACATCGTGATCAGTTTGGTCCTTTACATGGTGGTCATTGTGCCCCCTTACATTGATGGTCAGTTTGACCCCTACCATGGTGGTCAGTGTGCCTTTTACATAGTGGTCAGTTCGCTTTTTTATATGGTGATTAGTGTGCCCCGTTGCATGGTCATCAGTGTGCCCAATTACATGATGGTCAGTGTGAATATGATGGAGCAATACCCAACTAAGGAAGAATAGAAGCAGACAAGTTGGCTTATTTTTGCCACAGTTTTTGGAAATGAGAAAACATGCTGGTATTGAGCTGGTTAAAAAATGAATTAAGGTGCGTTTGTAGGGGACTTGGATTGGGCAGTTGTTGACGCCAAGTGGTCCCAGGTCCTGCCCCACTTCTACTTGGATAGAGAGCCCACATACCTGTCTTTGAATCCACCATTGGATACACTTCTCCAGCCATAGGCCCACTGAGGACATCCCTGACTGGAGGCCCATGTTGCATAAAGGAATGTCCACTCACAAATATATTTTACTGCAATTACTTCCTTTCTGAATAATACATTGACATGCTGGCAGATCTTTAGTGCAGAATATCATTGGCATTCATATTTCATGCAGCAGGATAAGTGCAGAGCACAATTACTCATCTTTAGCTAATTCCCCGGATCTCTTTTCTAAGAAGAACCACATAGTGGGACAACCTCCCAATAATATATAAATCAGTGACTATCCCAAAGCTACTCCTAATCTTCTTTTTTTTTTATATACACAGGCAGTCCCTGGGTTACAAACAAAATAGGTTCTGTAGGTTTGTTCTTAAATTGGATTTTTATGTAAATTGGAACAGGTACATTTCTTAAGTGTAACTCCAGCCAAAAATTATTTTTAATTTTTTTTATAGCATAAGGAAGGGTTAATTGGCCATGCAGTGATGTAGGATTGCTGACAGGTCTTCCGGACAGTAGGTGGACGCATTCAGGGAGAAGCAAGATGGCCGCCTAGTGGTTTCTGGGACTAGCGTGATGTCATGCTGCCTCCGTTCTTAAGTACGAGTCATATGTAGGTCTGATTTAGTTGAAGACTAAATTGTCCAGTGCTTATCTGCTCCTGTCCTAATTTATCATTCTAGCTTTGGAATGTGCGCACACTGGAAGAGACTCACGCTGACACACAAGTTCAGTCTATGAACACTTTTAGTTTATTATAATGAGAAAGTGAGCTTATATATGCACAATGATGCAAGAGTCATGTGAGAACAGCATAAGCATTATATTAGTCTTTGATTGGTCATTTCTACACGAAAACAGTCTCCATCATGGTATAGGTGTGATCTTCTTCCAAGTCTTATCTTATAGAAAGAAAAACATTACTTTGTCTCAAGTTGGCACGATGGGAGGGGGTCGGTGCGTGTGAGCAAACATTTCTTAAGCAAGGATTTCTTAAAGTACCACAAAGCCCAGCAGGCAGAAAATATTCACACAACATATGTATTCATACTAAACATTTATAAATATTAAGAAATAAATAGTATTAAAGTATAAAAGTAAATATGTATAAAAATGTGTAGAAAAACGTATATATATATATATATATATATTCAATAGGAAACCAAATAGGCATTTTACCATATCCATCACAGGTTGGAAGTTTGTAACTTGGGTACTGCCTGTAATACTGTATAAATAAATAATTTATAAAAGCAGCTCCCACTAAAATGTGCAGTCACATGTGAAAACTTGCAAACATTGCAAACCAAGTGCTATAAACATTCAATACATCTCAGAACATGCAATTACAAAAACCGTACGAACATAAAAATTATGTATTTATATGAACATGTATATGTGATGAAAATAATAAGGATCTTTAATAAAAAATATGCAAACAAGTGCAATATGCATACGTCCCAATTAGAGATGAGCGAATCAAACATGACGAAGTGGAATTCGTTCCGAAAATTTGGAAAAATTTGATTCGCGACGAATCCGAAGATTAGCAAACTTCGGATGCACGAATCGAATTTTCCCAAAAATGGCGGCGACATGTGTGGCGACGGAGAAAATGGACAGAGAAGATGGGGCGGGGATCTCTGGGAAGGCGCGCAGACAAGGCGCGCTGACCCATAATGCATTCATGACATGTGATCGCATTAGCCAATCAGCAGCCAGCCAGCACTGTGTAATGGTGGAGCTATAAATCGCGGCCATCTTAGAATTCTCCATTAGCCTACGGTCATTCAAGAGAGACAGACCTGTGTGTATTAAGGGACAGAGTTAGGGCCACAGAGACTTTAGGGCCACAGAATCGTTACTCAGGGACACAGAATCGTTACTCAGGGACACAGAATTGTTACTTAGGGCCACAGCTATCAAAGAATCGAAAATTTAAAGTGACATACACCCTTTTTTTTTTGGTGGCTGTCGTGCACAGTTGGTGCTGCAGTTTGCCGATTGTGCAAAATAAACTGACTTTCTGCTTCACAACCACTATTGTACGTTCAAAGAGTTAAATCCATTTACACGCCGGCTGGCGGTAATATTTTTTGGGTGATTAGTGCATTCCAGTGACAGAAACGTACAGTTTCCAGCCAACGGCAAGCTGCAATTGACCGATTGTGTACAATAAACTGACTTTCTGCTTCACAACCACTATTGTACGTTCAAAGAGTTAGATCCATTTACACGCCGGGTGGCGGTAATATTTTTTTGGTGATTAGTGCATTCCAGTGACATAAACGTACAGTTTCCAGCCAACGGCAAGCTGCAATTGACCGATTGTGCTAAATAAACTGACTTTCTGCTTCACAACCACTATTGTACGTTCAAAGAGTTAAATCCATTTACACGCCGGCTGGCGGTAATATTTTTTGGCCCCCTGTACCGGCTCCTCACGAACGTGGTTCAGCGGGTTTGCATCACTTAACGGCAAATCGTTGACAAACGCTGGGACGTTCAGTGTTGTGCGCATTAAGCCAGACACCAAAGGGCAGCACAGACCTGTTATTACTCGCTCAAGCATGGCTGAACAAAACCAGTCTCTACCACAAATTGGACCCAGACCTGCCCAGGGTCTCGTAAGTAGATTGCACGGAGGAGTAGAGTTCGTTATTGGAATTAACTGTGAGGGACTTTTAAACCTAGGCCTGTGTATGGCCTTCAATTGAAGCTGCTTCTGCTCCGCCACTCTGCCATTGGACTCTTGATAGTCGTCTCCCCACGCTGCTGCTGGGGGGACTTTTTAACATAGGCCTCTGTATGGCCTTCAATTTTAGCTGCTTACGCTCTGCCACTCTGCCATGGGCCCCTGTACCGCCTCCTCATGCTGCTGCCAGGCCCGTAATCTGTCATGGGCCCCTGTACCGCCTCCTCATGCTGCTGCCAGGTCCAGAGTGTGTCATGGGTCTCTGTACGGCCTCCCATTGCTGCTGTCTCCATCGCCACACTCTGCCATGTGCCACTTTCAGGTCTCCTCACACTGCTGGTGGGTTCCATTTTGTCATAGGGTGCTGTATGGCCTCCCATTGCTGCTGCCTCCACCGCCACACTGTGGCTCCACACTCTGGTTTTGGCCCCGTGACTGCCCAAATGAGTGAAGTGTGCGGTGATTCTAAGATTGACGGCACTCATCTGCATGTCATACTGACTGACAGTATTATTTCTCTTCCCCAGCAGGCTCCAAGGGCATTTAAATTAAAGGTACAGTGTTCTGCACTAATATAAAGGCTCTCTGAAGCCTAGAAACACCCTTTTTATAAGTTAAATTCGCAGCGAATATATTCGGCTCGAAGCAAATTTATTCGGCGAATTCGGCGAATCAGCCGAACCGAATTTTTGAATAATTCGCTCATCTCTAGTCCCAATAAACAACATGTAAGTCACACCGGTCCAGTTCTGTGGACTGATCTGTGCACATGTGCAGTTCTTTGAGCATAACATAAGCTCGGTCTTCCTGACAGTCCCCCTACGCTGGAGGTCAGTGTGCCCTATTTACGCTGGTGGTCAGCGTTTCCTTTTATTTGGGTTGTCCATGTGCTCTCTTATACTGGTGGTCAGTGAGCCACCCTATGATTGTGTATGACGTGTCCACATGGGGAACTGCATACAGCCAACATTACAGTGTTCTGTAATAACACTCATTTAGGTTGACACCATCTCATGGCCGGAGGCCGAACTTCATTACCAGGCCCCACACCTAGGGATCATGTTTTAACACTTGCCAGTGTAGCACTACCCCCATAGGAGTCACTGAGTTATTTTCAGGCTCCCTGTCATTCTGCATCCCTCTCTGAAAGTCAAACCCCTGCTGACACCACACGATTCCTTTAACCAGAGTAAATTAACACCAGAAAGTAAACTCACACACAGATTAGAGTAAACTGATAGGAGGTTTATAATAAACTGCAATGTAAACTTGGATGAAAAATACAAACTGGCATTGATGCTTGGAATGGCAATGATTACTCTTAGCAACTCTAAGCAAAGAAGTAACATATAAAGCAGAAGTTCAATGTTAGCAGGCCTGCTTTTCAGAAAATAACCCAATGCCTCTGATCTGAGGTGGTGGCAACCCCAGTGAGCAATAAGGACTGGCAACACTGGGACTAGCTCACTTTGGACCCTCAGAGTTTGATGGCAAGGTTTAAATTTGAGATAAAAGAGCTCTTTGACCAGGGTAATCAATGACCTTTTAAGTGTAGTATGGACTCTTCTGTGCGCTCGCTGGGGCCCAGTTAACAAATAGGTGGGACTGTAGGTGATGTAGGTGATAGTTCCTGACAGAATTGATACAAAGGGGAGGCAGAAGAAATTGTAAGGACTTTCCCTTTAACTAACACTTGACTTGCGGGTTGTCTCCTTTAATGTGCTGGGAAAAGAGCAGCTTTTAGGCAAATAAAGTGTTAAACTGGCAAACGGGCTTGTTTAACGCTCCCCAAACGCCGCATGCGCGGTTTAGCGCCTGTTGCTAGGCATTTGCCAAGCGTTAAAAACGCCTCACAAACGCCTATAATGAAGTTTGAATGGTGTTACCGCTCCGCAACCACACCGCAAATGCCGGCCGGGCGTTTGTGGAGCGGCACCATAGACTTGAATAGGAGGCTTCAACTCCTCCTGACTCGACCAGAGGCATCCGTTTTGCAACACTATATGCTACAATGTGCAGAATTTTCCCAGGCATTTGGGAAAAGGTAAAAACGCTTCCCAAACGCCTGTCTGCCCTTTGCTAACAAGGCTAGTGTGAACGTAGCCTTAGGAGGGTAGGCCAATGGTTCAGGGAGCACTGATGTGAGCTGGCCTGCAGAAGGTGTGCACTGCGGTCAGCTCTGATAATTTAACTGTACTGCAAATGTGTTCAATAGTTGAGGTTATGGAAACCACAACATGTGTTAACTAGATGCAATGTCCACAACTATGTGCAGGTAAAGTAACAGGTATGGAGAAAATGTCAGTGTTCTCTTGCTTACCTGGTGTATGAGACTCTCTCATCTGATCAGTGACTTCCAGCAGGTCTTGGCTGTCTCTCTCTCAGCGAATGGGGGCCCCACAGGTTCTCCGGGCCTCATGGGCAACATTTCGTCTGGTCACTGTGCTCCAGGTCACCTGCTGGGTCAGCGGTCAGTGGCTCCTCCTTGATTCTCCTCTCTCCGACTCCAGTGCGGTTCTCCAGCAGTAAGCACTTCTCTCTCTCTTTGCTTCCTCTCTCCAGCTCTCTCTACTTCATGTCCAGTGCCCACATGCCACATGCCAGCACCTCTGGGAAATATAGTCCCCTGATTCACTGCTCCCCAGCAAAGTCCTCAGGTTCAGCATACAAGGTCCATGGGGCTGCTCTGCAGAATGTGAGTGCCACTGAATTTGTAGGACACTGCCATCCTGTGTGCAAAAACCAAACAAATAAAAATTATTTTATCCACACCACCACACCATCAGGGATAATGAATAATAGGAAGTGGTATTGAAAAGTACAAAAACAAAGAGTCCACGCAAGTCCATGTATTGTTGATAATCAATTCACACAGTGCAATCCATATAAATACTTCATAATTCTCATGTACACCGAACACTTCCAAAGGAGCCCCCGTGCTGTGAATACTGTATCTACTGTACAGCCGTGTGTAATGCCTATGAATTGTGTTGGCCTTGGACCGTTTCTTGGGGAATTTTTACAAAAAAGCATTGTTGCCCAAATGCCAGAAGCACGAGAAATGACATTGATGTAATTTCTCTAGGCTAAAGAAACAGAGTCACAAGACATTAGACTGCTTAAAGCAGATAAGAAGTGTTTGTGACATCTAGAAATGTTACATTAGACTGCTTAAATGAGATAAGAACATGTTTGTGCATTTAAAGATGTCTATTTGTTTGAGAAGTTAGAAATCTTTAAGTTTAGGGTAGATAAGAAGCTGATTTGAAGCAAAAAGTGTGACATGGCTAGATAACGTTGTTTGCTAGTATAGTGGTTGGGCGTTACTCTGTTATCCTCAAGGAACCTTTCGGCTAACTCCTCCTAGAGTGGGCGTGGTGCCCACCTACTTCAGGAAAGTGCCAGAAACAGCCTTCCTATGTGAAAGGGGACGGTTCCTATGGGGTCTGTTCCTTCCCATCTTCCCATAGCTTTGGTAATGTATTAATTCTATGCTGTGACGCTGTCAAAAGATGTGTCTATTTCATGCTGTAATGCTCACATTATTATTGGTGTGTTATTATGCAGATTGTGATGGCTATAAGATATATCCTCCTGTGTGTTAATAAAAGTGGAGGTTTTGACAGTGCAACAATATTGCAGTTGGATTCTGTGTTTCTTGGAGTGCCGAGTGAATGCTATGATGTGCCAGGGCAGGAGTTCATTCGTTAGTGGGTCTCTCACATGCTTAGAATAATTATTGGTGTAAATGCTGGTTAAACGTACCTGTGTGTGTGACTACCTGTATATTGTGTGTATATGACTTGCTTTTGGTTATTGTGTCCAGCATTGCATTACACTGTGTAACCACCAGTTTATGATCTTGGGTGGCCTCTCACCTTAAAGGAAGACCACACAGGTCTAATAGCGCTTTGCTCAGATCTCTTCAATGCTCCCGAACCACCTTCTGCTTCCTCTCACCACTCAGGTCATTAGATAGTTTACCAGCCAAAGGTTCTGAATGCTCAAATCATAGGATGCCCACCATAGTGTAGACACACACTTTATGCTTCAAACAAATCCAGCAAAGACAAAGAGTGGAGCTGCTTACCTCACACTTACGCACTTGCCGACCACCTAACTGGGAAAATACGTAATGTTTTTATAGTGGAATAGTGGGATTGTGGTTGCAGCTAGATTCCCTAATCCCAGTATGAATATTTTCAGCAGATCTTTCTGCTAAATGTGATCAGAGTGGCTGGTTAGCCGCTAAATCACTTTTAGATGCAGAGGGAGAGGTCGACTTTCCCCACCACTGTCCGGAGGTTCTGGGGCTTACCTGGCTCATCGAGAAACCCAGAAACTGATCCGACGGTTACTGCGGCTGGCCATAGAGATTAGCAGAGGAAAGATGGCCTCCACTCATCTCTATGACCTAGGAGGCTGAGAGCGATGTCACTTCCGGTTCACAGTCAATGTAAACAAGGCCTTTTTTTTTTTTTTTTTGGAAAGCATTAGATCAATGTTTTTTTTTAATCTGATGCTTTCCATTGTAGAGGAGAGATGTGGGGTCTCTCTATAAAAGGTACCTGTCATGCTTTGGATGTTTACCTTTCTTGTGACAACAATAAAAGTTATTAAAAAAAATTACAGTGACAGCTTAAAAATAAAAAAAAAATTAATAAAATAAATAAATAATAATACATTTTTTTTTAAAGCACCCCTGTTCCTACCATGCTCGCACGCAGTAGTGAAAGCATACGTATGTCACACCCATATACATAAACAGTGTTTGCACCACACATGTGAGGTATCACCGCAAACGTTAAAGCGCTAGACCTCCTCTGTAACACTAAACTGGGAACCTGTAAAAAAATTTTAAAGCGTTACCTATGAAGATTTTTAAGTACCATAGTTTGCTGCACAAGCATGCACAATTTTAAAGCATGACATGTTAAGTATCTATTTACTTGGTGTAACATAATCTTTTATATTTTCCAAAAAAATAGGTTGTATATTGTATATTTTTTCTACTCATTAAAGTGTATTTTTTCCAAAACAATTGCATTCAAAAAATACGTATGACATAAAAAATTGCAAGGCCCGTCATTTTATTCTCTAAGGCCTCTCCTAAACAAAATATATATAATGTTTGGGGGTTCTAAGTAATTTTCTATCAAAAAAATACAGATTTTTATTTGTAAACAAAAAGTGTCAGGATAGGCCTGGTCCTTAAGTGGATACACATGGTTCCAGGTCCAGTCTCTAGGAGAATTCCATTATGCAGCAAGCCCTCAATCAGGGACCCTGCCGCCCACCTCTACCTATAGAACCTCTGTCGCTGGCCACCATCGCTCCACACCTGGCCCGGATGCTCTAACTTTTTGACACACCTTACTGCAAGGGTTAACTGTAAGGCTCCATGTACACAAGCCTACCCTGACCACCAGCCCTGGGAAAATGCAAAACGCAGCAATCGCGGTACTGCAATTTTGCCACAGTTTTTCCACGTTTTGCATTTTCCCGCGGTTGGCGGTCAAATATTCCTATCCTGAAAGCGATTCTTCCGTGTTAAGGAGAGGGAAGTTTAACCTCACCTAAACGCATCAGCTCCTAAATTCTGCTAAAAGTCTATGCGTACATGGACACCCAGGCATTTATTGAGTTGAGTTTAGGAACTTTGACAAAAAAATGCCAAAAGCTCCTAAAGTTGAGTTTAGGTGCTGCTCGTGTACATGGGGTCTAATCAGGGGCGGACTGACCATTTGGAAACTCGGGCGCTGCCCGAGGGCCCGGGGTCAGTAGGGGGCCCCATAAGATGCCCCTGGTACCTTTTTCATAGGCTTTTTTGAGTTTGGGCAAGGACACAGGGGCCCCATGATCCCCTATTGCCCCAGGGCCCCATGAGTTGTCAGTCCGCCTCTGGGTCTAATACACACTTTGTTTCATAACTACAAGGGTTAACTTAGGATGGTACTCTTCATTCCCCGTTTATACATACTGTGATTACAATTATTCTTCCTTAAGTAACTCAGACCTGAGAGTTCCCTAAACAGTAAGGCTACATTTGTATAGGCAACTAGCGTCGGTGTGAATGATAGCAGCAGGAAGCTTCTAATTCATGCAGCTGTTTCTGCCACCCGGGTGCTGCTATTTGTGACCGCCGACCCCTGTACACTTCGGGTCAATAGCAACCTCAGCTATCCGTGGCTGTCCACCCTGCGGTGATCACTGCTTGAAGCACACAAAGTGTGTCCACAGCAATCACTGCAAGTAATCGTTGGCTGGGGGAACAGCCACGGATAGCTGCGGTCACTGCTGACTTGTCTTTGAAGTGTACAAGACTCGGTGGCTGCAGCTAGCTGCTCACAGGTGTCAGAAACAGCTGCAGGAATTAGGAGATTCCTGCCGCTATCATTCACACTGACGCTAGTCACCCATGTAAATGTAGACTAATGTTTACTGAATACATGAAGTTGATTATAGTGCAAACAACATAGTATGCCCCCTTACACTGGAAGTGATTGTGCCCCCTTACACTTGTGGTCAGTGTGCCCCCTTATGCTGGTGATCAGTGTGCCCCCTTATGCTGGTGGTCAGTGTACCCGCTTACACTTGAATTCATTGTGCACCCTTACACTTGTGGTCAGTGTGCCCCCTTATACTGGTGATTAGTGAGTCCCCTTATACTGGTGATCAGTGTGCCCTCTTATACTGGTGATCAGTGTGCCCCCTTATACTGGTGATTAGTGAGTCACCATCAGTAAGAGGGGGAAGAAAAGGCTTGTTGATTTATCAGCTCCCCCTAGGCCACCGGCACCACAACAGTGGATGCAGAGAATTATGTAAATATATACTCTGGCATAAATAGATATAAGTATCCTAATTTGAATAATAATGGCCTTAGAAAAGAAGAGGTCCCTTTAACTAGAGATTGCAACAGGAATCCTGTGATGTTTAAAGCTCCTTATATGGCGGTGTCCGTCTTCTGCTAGCAATGGTGGGGCCCATATACACTAGTGAATACTGGTAATTCAATTAAATTAAATAGATAGACTGTGGTACTGCCCAAAGCAAAGATTCTGAGGTGTAAAGGTGTCTGCATGCAGTGTCTCTAGAGTGATGACAGAAAGAGGTTGAGCATTCACCCCACTCACCAATCCCTTGGATAGCATGGCCTCCTAGGAACAGGGTTCTTACATAGGCTCTTAGCTGTTTGCAGGGATGTGCAGAGTTGCAACCTGACAGTCTGTCAGTGCAGCAAGCAGAGATGTCTGTGTGCAGATAGGGACAGTCCCAATGCAAAGAAGCTGGTGTGGAGATCAGTGTCACTGCTGTGCTGAACTGATGTGCAGAGCTCCGCAGCAGTAGGCCAACAACCTATCTCTGCAGGAGAATGGCAGTTCCCCTGTGTTCTGCTCTGCGATAGACAGTTCCTTGCTGTAGAATATATCTACTCTCCCAGCAACCTTCTGGTTCCCCAGCTCTCTGGTAGCAGTAGCTGTAGTTCAATAAGCACTCATAAATATAGTATGTATTGGATGTAGGACTACAGGGCCCAAGATCCTCTGCTGTCAGAAGAACTGAATCCACTCTGCTAACAGGAAGTGATGTAGCAGTCCCAGTACTGGGCACTAGGGGTAAAAGGATTAACCATAGTTTCATCTGTAAATGTCCCTGAATGCCATAATGATATAGCCGGCACCTGGCTACACATGGGTGGTCAGTGTGACCAACCATTCCAGTTGTGTACTCCCTGTCGATTCACACAGATATGGCTCGGCCCTGCCTCGCTCTCTCCTCATTGGCTCACTGGCTGTGATTGACAGTAGCAGGAGCCAATGGCTCCCGCTGCTGTCTCAGACAAAGAGGAGGGAGAGACCCCCGAGAGACGCTGCTCTCGTGCACACTGCAGGATCGATATGGGTCTCAGGTAAGTATTAAGAGGGGCTGGGGGGCTGCTGCACACAGAAGGTTTTTTACCTTCATTTGCGGGGGCCAGTCTGTTCATAACATGTTACACGCTGAATACGGGTGTAACATGTAACATATTACAAAAGGTAAACTTATCCTTTAATGGTTCACATATATAGCGTAGATTCTTTATTGAGTTTGTATGTCTCTATGGAGCTGGCTTTGTGCACATCAACTCAATAATTTGGCCAAAATAGTGTATGTAACTATTGCTGGATAGTGGAGTTGACTACTGGGGAATTTTATGCATATACAAAGAGCCCCCCCAATGTACACCTCCTTTGCTATATATAAATTGAAGAGCCTCTTGACCTTTTCACTCTTTCCTGGCACCTCTATCCTCTATCATTCACACCAAATATTAGGGTCTTAGCTGCATCATTGGAGTCTCTGGGAATAACTTATTGGAATACATGAACACATTATTTTGTTCTTTTTCAGCTTTTGAAACTATTTTATCATTACTAACTCCACAACTCATTGAAATGCTCTGTTCATCTTTATGAAGTTTATGGAATTTTAGGCTGTTCTACAAATTTATTATTTGGCTCAGAACCATGAAGTCCTAATCTAAGTGGCGTGCTCGCCATGAGAACAGCATCTGGTAGGTGCAGTACGCATTCTTAGTTATTCCTGTGAAGAGGTTTATATTGATCGCGGTAATCAGCAGAGAGTCAAACCTCTCCTCCATCGTACTTCGTTATGTTTACTTTTGTATAGTTACTTGAACTTTTCTGTTACTTTCAAACTTCTCAGAAGGATTTTATTGGAAGCTCACCGCCTAAACGTTTTAGGTGACTGCCGTTTCATTGTGCTTAATTCTTCTTTGGAATGGGGAATTCGGCAGCTCAGATTAGTTAAATAAAGTCCTTGCAAGTTTCGAGAAACCTTTTAAAGGATCAATAAACACAAATTGGCTACGGTGAATTGCAGTCAGTAGATATAACTGTTAGAGTTTCAAGTAAATGTATCGCAAGCCTCGGCAAGTCAGACTGGACACAATAAAAATGCATAATGGGTGGTAACCGTCAGCTAAGGCCGTATGTCAAATTAACAGCAGATCCAAATATAGAGGCAACCCTATTGGTCAGTGATGCTGCTCATCATATTAAAGGGAATGCAACATAGTTTTGTACATACATTTTAAGGCCAAATGTTTACTGATTATTAATATATGAGTAGCGCTACCCCCCTTAGGAGTTGATAAAGATTTGGGTCCCCCTATAGTCCTGCACAGCCAAGCAACATGCATTTCCTTCACACTTGCATTCCAGAGACAGTAAACAGCCCTTGATCTTGATTTTTTAGGTTTTATTATGGGTGTTTAAATTTGGATGTGGTAAGGGGTGTATGGGATGCTCAAGGAACAGCAGACTGAGGACATCTTCCTAGCAACTATGTACAATTCCAAAGATAGAACTTCTCTTCTTGAAGAGCTCTCCAGCCTCTCCTGGTGTACCACCCCAGAACCCAGATAAATCCTCTTCTTTACCCAGCTGTCTGGAAGAATCCCTGGGCAAGGGGATCCAGTGGCTGCCACTTTAGATAGAACAGTCCCGGGTAAGGAGCTAGTCAGGTTTCCCACCAGAATGCCCTTTCCCCTTAACTGGCCCAGGGGATGTATGATTACTCACTCTTTTCTGTGAGCTGGTTTAGGTAGGTGGTTGTCTTCAGGCCTTCTGCTAGGTTGGCTCCTTCCCTGGCTCCACAGGTGGTCCTTCCTCTGGAGTCCGGTGAGACTGAGTGATTATCCTGTCCATGCCCAAGCCGGTAGGTAGACCCTTTCCCTCTGAGCCCCCTCCCAGGCTCCTACATCTCAGCCTTCTCTCACATCTTCCACCTGAACTCTCCTGCTGCTGAGCAGGCTCAGTCATACTTAAGGACTGTCTTGACCCCACTGCCTCCTGCCTGGGAATTGATCAGGATCCCCTACGTATGCAGATCAGCTCCTCCCCACCCCACCCACTGCTTCTAAAATCTTCTCAAAGTTTCTAGAACAGGGGGAAGTATCAAGGAACTGATCTGCAGAGTCTCTCGGCCATGACCTAAAGTTGACCCAGCTGACTGTTGCCCAGGCTGCTAATCAGCCTATCTAACTAAAAAAATCTAGCAAGCTCCCCCTGGCTATCTAGAGAGATGATATATATGTATTTAATAAAGTGCCACACAGTACAAATGTGCAAGTATGACTGTGTAATTTCATAAAACCAACTCAATATAATAGAACATTAATAAATCAAAGTAAATCATGTATCAATCAATAACAGAAAAAGGTCCTAGTCAATAACAGTAAAGAAAGTCCCAAATGTCCATATATTCTTGCAGACGTGTATTTGTGTTACTAATATCTTTCCGCCCATGTAAGGCGTTTTCTTACTCCCAACAGTTATAATCTTCCAAAATCTTACTTCATCATGTGCAGTTATCCCTTCACCAACATCTATATGCGCTTACCCTATGTTTAGACCTCACAAGTAGGTCTCATGAGCTTGTCCCTTTCAGTGGGGTCTCCTATGCCACAGTTGTAATATCTTCCTCCATCTTACTGGTGCCTCTCAATCCATCTCCATCCTCTGTGGTCTTATGGTGGATGTTGATAAAAAGCTGAGAATAAAGAATATAATGCATTCCATATAAAAGTCAATTTTTTTTTGTTTAAACTTTTTCTACTCAAGTTTTCATGTGCACATACAAGGTGCACTGCTGTACGGCCAACCGTACACTTCCAGTTTTTGCAGCTCCTCCCAACGTGTTGCGTCATCAAATCATGTGACTTCATTGGGGGATAAGGGCCACTACATGCTAATTGTCCTTTATACCACTCCATTCAAATTTGTTTCCTTGGAAACCCACTGAATGTAAATTGCAGCCACCATCTTACTGGACACCAAATAGCACACTATAATTGGATACATCAATAGAACAGGTCGCCATTTTCTTGGATTCAAATACAACATGAATATAAGATAATTTACTGATATATATACATCAGCTGCTATTTTACAGATGACCAAACCTAGATATAAAAAACGTATTATAAAAGGGCAGAATAGATCGCCATTTTCTTTAATTTATATAAAACGATACTTTATCTTATTCACTAACTTATAGTATATAAAAAGACAGAGAGAATGCAACCAAGTGGCTATAAGAGTTGTTTAACCCTTTCCACCTATATTACATGAGACATCACCTACATCATAATTTCAGCTGCTAAAACACTATGATGTAGGCAATGTCTCATGTTATTTAGGTATATATTTTGGTTTTACTTTAGACACACAGAGTGCAAAATCTGGTGCAGCTGTGCATAGAAACCAATCAGCTTCCAGTTTTTTTTTTGTCAAAGCTTAAGTGTTACTAAACCGACAACAGTAAAATCAGTCCATATCAGGGGCGGACTGACCATTTGGAAACTCGGGCACTGCCCGAGGGCCCAGGGTCAGTAGGGGGCCCCATGAGATGCCCCTGGTACTTTTCATAGGCTTTTTTGGGTGTGGTTTGAGTGTGGGCAAGGACACAGGGGCCCCATGATCCCCTATTGCCTGGGGGCCCCATGAGTTGTCAGTCCACCTCTGGTCCATATATGCAGTAAAGCATGCTTGTTATCCTCACTGTGGAATGTAAGGGGTTAATCTTCCGCATTGTGTAAAAATGCTGTTTGATCATGTCTTCTCTGATCCCCCCCTTCTTCCAGTGTCCCCCTCTTATCTCCTGATAAGACATATCATGTGGAGACACTCTGCACATGCTCAGTTTGGTGTGTATTGCTAGAGTGTTTTTTTTTCTTGGGAAAGTGCATGTGATCAGCACAGGGCCAATCAGCACTGTTCAGAGGTCAGGGGTCCTGCATACTCCTTGAGGAGAATGAAAACTCCTCTTACAGGTTTTAACCAATGCTCTGCTGGACACTGATAGAAGTCACAAGACAGCTCTAACTGCTAATGAGAACAGGTATTTAGCAGTTATCAGGGAGGAGCCTATGTGCTGATGTCACAGATATAGTGAATGCAGGGTCCGGGGAGACCAGATATAGTGAGTGCAGGGTCTGGGGCGACCGGATATAGTGAATGCAGGGTCCGGGGAGACCAGATATAGTGAGTGCAGGGTCCGGGGAGACCGGATATAGTGAATGCAGGGTCTGGGGAGACCAGATATAGTAAATGTAGGGTCCGGGGAAAGCGGATATAGTGAATGCAGGGTCTGGGGAGACCAGATATAGTGAATGCAGGGTCCAGGGAGACCAGATATAGTGAATGCAGGGTCTGGGGAGAGCAGATATAGTAAATGTAGGGTCCTGGGAAAGCGGATATAGTGAATGCAGGGTCTGGGGAGACCAGATATAGTGAATGCAGGGTCTGGGGAGACCAGATATAGTGAATGCAGGGTCCAGGGAGACCAGATATAGTGAATGCAGGGTCCAGGGAGACCAGATATAGTGAGTGCAGGGTCTGGGGAGAGCGGATATAGTGAATGCAGGGTCCGGGGAGACCAGATATAGTGAATGCAGGGTCCGGGGAGACCGGATATAGTGAATGCAGGGTCCTGGGAGACCAGATATAGTGAATGCAGGGTCCTGGGAGACCAGATATAGTGACTGCAGGGTCCGGGGAGACCAGATATAGTAAATGCAGGGTCCTGGGAGACCAGATATAGTGAATGCAGGGTCTTGGGAGACCAGATATAGTAAATGCAGGGTCCTGGGAGACCAGATATAGTAAATGCAGGGTCCTGGGAGACCAGATATAGTGAATGCATGATGAAACCTTGCAATGTATATAGTTTCCCTAGAGGGGATTGTTTTCCCCCAACAGAACTGGAGTTACACTGCAAGTGATTGAAAGACTTTATAGATGTGTTATGGAACCATTTGTTTAGCAGTTAAAAAGCATCTTCTTCCTTGCTGTGTGACTACTAAATTATTTACAATAATAAGAACGCTATGCCATTCAAAAGAACTCATGTACAAAGGAAGGAATTAAGGGCCAAGGACAGTACTTTCAAAGTGTTCAAGTCACGACTCTTCCTTTCAACTAGTGAAGCAAAAATAATTATGTTGCTGTTACAGTCAGGAGTAGAGATCCCTAACTAGTAAAGTCCAAGGACAGCAGCCTGTTGAAAAGTCATATTGTTATTTCATACCGGCATGTCAATTTTTCATTTTGATCCATTGTTAAAGCTGAATTTCAGGCATATATAAAAGACACTAATTAATGCAGCTCTGTAATAATTACTACATCATTAAATGCAAGCAGTATAAGTACCTGAAGTCGTTGTTTTTCTTATCAGTCTCGTGCAGTCCTTGCACAGCAGAGATCAGACTGGGAGAGAGAGATGCAGCACAAAGGGCCAATTTGTTGTGCTAACAAGGAACCTGCTGATAGGAGACAGCAGAAAGACAGAGAGATGAGCTCAACAGTCTGCTACTTCTCCTTTCACTGTCCAGTCCAGTCACAACCTGTAGGTGCCATTAAAGCGGAGCTCCATCCAAAAGGGGAAGTTCCGCTTTAAGGATTGGCACCTTTGGGGAGCGGGGGGGGGGGGGTAAGGGGTACCCGAATTTTACAGCAGGTACCCGCTCCCACTTCCGCTGCGATTGCCTAGGCGATCGGAAGTGGACGTTTTCCTCCCCCCTCCCTCCCCATAGTCTTCTTGGACACATGACAGGTCCCAGAAGACTACGGGGCCATTCACAAAGCGCAGCGATTCTCACCGATGCGCAGTGGGCACCCACAAGCTGTCACAACCGGGTGCCCACACTGAAGGTGCCGACACCAGGGAGAGAAGATGGCCGGTGAAACCAGCTGTGCTGAGGACACCGCAGGACCGAGGGACAGGTATGTGTCTGTATTTTAAAAGTCAGCAGCTACAGTTTTTGCAGCCAGTCTGCAAAAATTTGGCCCTGTCTAATAGTTTGCATTAAAAACAGAGGGTTTTGTTTGCACACATTTGCAAATACATGCGTAAGCCACAGTCCCACGTCAAGGGTCCTCTGTATACTGTGACATAGCAAAAATGACCCTGGTCATGAAGGGGGTAAAACCTTTCAGGGGTAAAGTGGTTAAACTTGTTTTTACATTTTTTTAGTTGTTTCCTGGTTTCTGGCCTTGGCCAAACTGATGTAATTCATCCCAGGAGTCTTCAGGAGGGGAAGAGCTTTTTCAGCTAAGTAAGCCCTGCTGCCTGCATGCCTGAGCTAAGGGTAGATAGATTCCAGGAAGTAAACACTTTGTGAATCATCTGCCCTTACTCAAAATGGCCACAGCTATAAATGCCAGGGGGTGTTTTTCAAAGTGATTTCTCGACAAAATAAATCATGGAGACCTGGATGGATGGAGAGTTTGCATTGAATATTAAAAAGGAATGAACAGCGTTTTCAGATTGTGGTGCACAGATACAGTTTAGTTCCACTTTAATTTTGGGTGGAGACAGGGTTTAAAAGTCAAGGAAATATACAGAGTCCTCCCTTTAAATGTGAAATGGGTCTGTGTTTGGGGAAAACATTGCACAATTCCTCTTCCCTGTAAACAACAAACAATTTGCAAAGTGGCTGCATTAGCCGATGAAAAGATGCTTTTAAAGGGAAGATTGGATGCCAATTTATGAATGCAGATTGTTTAGTACAGTCTGTTATACAAATAACTGCCGCCTGTGGGAAGCACTAAGTCATCCGCCAGACACTTGTGGCAAACAACGCGTGGCGTTAGTGAACTTGGCAGCAGCATGCAGCCGACATTTTTCAGAGGATGAATTGTTATTGAACCATCTCTTTGATTGATTGGGCACAAATGGGCCCTGGGCCGCTCGTAGCATCGCACAAGCACGTCCTTTTACATCGCCAGAAGGGATCCGGAGGAAGACTGCTCCGTCTGCTCTCCCCGTGTATCAGAAGACAGAGATTCATTCATTTCGTTGCTTTTATGCATTAATATGTCATGTAATCTCTGAGCTCATTATGGATGACAGCAAGATAGGTTAATATTGGGGGAATTATTTATATGTAGGAAGCAATGATGCTCTTCAAAGATCTTTTTTCTTTTTTTTAAGAGCACCTGTCACCGACACTTGTACACTAAATGAACATAATGATGTGCATTCCATGACCATGTATTTATCAAAGGATAGATAGATAGATAGATAGATAGATAGATAGATAGATAGATAGATAGATAGATAGATATAGATCAATAGGTACAGATAGACAGATACCTACAGATAGATAGATAGATTAGATAGATAGAATAGATAGATAGATAGATAGATAGATAGATAGATAGATAGATAGATAGATAATATGCTGTATATTGGATAGATAGATAGATAGATAGATAGATAGATAGATAGATAGATAGATAGATAGATGGATGGATGGATGGATAGAGATCAATACCTACAGATAGATAGATCATGAGTAGGGATTAGCTTGGGTTCACTTAGAACCAGGCTTGGTCCAAACCCAGAGGGAAGCTGTCAGTGCCAGACAAATGAGTTGTTGGTGGGAACTCCCCACCCCGCAGCTACACATACACAAAGGGGCGGGGATGGTAGTGACATCATTGACCTCATATGGCCAAATAAGGTCAATGTCGTTGACCTCGGTGGTGGGGGTGGCACAGGGGAACCACATGCCATTAAAGTGGGGCAGCACAGTGGCTAAATGGTTAGCACTTCCCCATGGCAGTACTAGGGTTGTTGGTTCGAATCCCAACCATGGCATCAGTGGTGTATTTAGGTTTTGTTCTGCCCTTGGCAACACAAACCCTCCACCCCCCCGGAGAGAGCTTGACATTGACCAACAACACACCTGCCCCCCCCCCCACCCGAGACAGCCCTCCACCAGCATTGCCCCCATACTCTGGCCACTTCCCTCCCAGCAGAAGAGAGAAAGACACACCTTTACAGCTCTGGACATCCCCGGGAACGAGAGTCAAGCAGCCCGCAGACTTTCTCAGATCCCACCTGGTCCCCAAGCCGCATGTGTCCCTTCTTACATCTCTTTTTTCAGGGGGGCGGTGCTGCTCTCCTGAAAAATGCCGCCCTAGGCAAATGTCTTGTTTGCCTTGTGGTAAATACGCCCCTGCATGGCGCCACCCGCCTGGAGCCTGCATGGTCTCCCTGTGCCTGTATGGGCTTCCTCCGGGCACCCCAGCTTCCCCCCACACTCCAAAGACATGCTGGCAGGGTAATTGGATCCTGTCCAAATTGGCCCTAGTACTGTATGTATGAATGTAGGTTAGGAACCTTAGATTGTACACCCCTTGAGGGTTAGAGACTGATGTGAATGTACAATATATATGTAAAGCACTGCATAAATTGACGGCACTATATAAGTACCTGTAATAAATAAAAAACTGGGTTTTTTTTACCTTAATGCATATTCTGCATTAAAGGTTAAGCTCACCTTTTACAACATGTTACATGTTAGACCCGTACTCAGGGTGTAATATGTAACTGTTGCAGCAGTCCCGCACCCCCTTCCCGATCCCCCATTGTGACAGCAGGCTGGGGATCTCCTTCCCGCACCCACTGTCACAATTAAAAAAAAAGCAGCCGTGTGAGAATCCACCCACCCGGCCGCTACATTCATTCACACAGTTCTGTGAATAGGAGAACTACAACTACTATCAGCCATTGCAGCTGACAGCTTGTAGTTCTCAATGAACTACCAGGGCACTGATGAGCACTCTAGATAGTTAATTCATTCTTCCTGTCATTCAGTAACTGTCTGCCTGTATGAGGTAGAAGCAGGAAGCTACACTGACAGTCTGCAGGAGCCTAAGATTGCTCCCGCCATCTACTGATTGCGGGTGCAATGCTTTACAGGCTCAAATTAAAAAAATAATAAATGCACATTTTTTTACCTGCAAAAATATTTTTTTTAAGTGGAACTTATCCTTTAAGGTTGGGGTCTTCAAACTTTCTGAACAAAGAGCCAGTTTATGTCCTTCAAACTTTAGGGGTGACCAGTGGGAGTAGAAAATGTCATTGTTAGTGGAAGTAAACAATGTCCCATCTTTGGTATTTGAGGGAGGAATATTGCTCCATCGTTGGTGTCAGTGGGAGGAATAGTTCCCCATCATTGGTATTGGGGGAAGAATAGTACCCCATCATTGTTGCCAGTGGAAGGAATAGTGCCCCATCATTGGTATTGGAGGAAGAATAGTACCCCATCATTGGTGTCAGTGGAAGGAATAAATAGTGCCCCATCATTGGTATTGGAGGAAGAATAGTACCCCATCATTGGTGTCAGTGGGAGGAATAGTACCCCATCATTCATCTTGAAGGAAGAATAGTACCCCATCATTGGTGTCAGTGGGAGGAATAGTACCCCATCATTGGTATTGGAGGAAGAATAGTACCCCATCATTGGTGTCAGTGGGAGGAATAGTACCCCATCATTCATCTTGGAGGAAGAATAGTACCCCATCATGGGTATTGGAGGAAGAATAGTACACCATCATTGGTGTCAGTGGGAGGAATAGTTCCCCATCATTGGTACTAGGGGATGAATAGTACCCCATCATTGGTATCAATGGGAGGAATAGTGCCCCATCATTGGTATTGGAGGAAGAATAGTACCCCATCATTGGTGTCAGTGGAAAGAATAGTGCCCCATCATTGGTATTGGAGGAAGAATAGTACCCCATCATTGGTGTCAGTGGGAGGAATAGTACCCCATCATTCATCTTGGAGGAAGAATAGTACCCCATCATTGGTGTCAGTGGGAGGAATAGTACCCCATCATTGGTATTGGAGGAAGAATAGTACCTCATCATTGGTGTCAGTGGGAGGAATAGTACCCCATCATTCATCTTGGAGGAAGAATAGTACCTCATCATGGGTATTGGAGGAAGAATAGTACGCCATCATTGGTGTCAGTGGGAGGAATAGTTCCCCATCATTGGTACTAGGAGGAAGAATAGCACCCTATCATTGGTGTCAATGGGATGAATAGTGCCCCATCATTGGTATCAATGGGAGGAATAGTACCCCATCATTGGTGTCAGTGGGAGGAATGGTGCCCCATTGTCAGTGTCAGTGACAGCAACTTTTCCCCACTTTTTTTTTTTAAAGGGAAACTTATTCTTTAAGGCAGGGGTATTGGAAGGAAGAATAGTACCCCATCATTGGTGTGAGTGGAAGGAATAGTGCCCCCATCATTGGGCAATCTTAGGTTCCTGCAGACTGTTAGTGTAGCTTTCTGCTTCTACCTCATAAAGGCACACAGTTACTGAATGACAGAAAGAATGAATTAACTACCTAGAGTGCTCATCAGTGCCCTGGTAGAATAATGCCCCAAGGGCCCAATATAAGCAAGCAAAGGGCTGCATCTGGCCCCTGGGCTGCATTTTGGAGACCACTGCTTTACAGATTAAAAAAAGCTCAGTTTCAAACCAAACCCAAACTCATCTCTACTAAGGCTAGGTTCACCCTATCGCAGGTTTGAGGGCAACGCACACTGGAAAAAGGTTCCGGCAGCATTTGCACCATGCGATTTCTCTGCAGTTCCCGTACCCGTAAACATGCAGTGTTTTTAGATGCAGGAGGGTGCCATTAGGAGCAGCTTATTTTGGCTGCGCGTGGTTGCGGTGTGGGAACAAATATAATTCCGGCACCTGCAACCACCTGCAATAGTGTGAATCTAGCCTAACAGTGAACAGTTTTGGACGTTTATAAAGAAGAAGAGTTACAAAGTAAAACTAAAGATTCAATAAAATAGAATAAATAGGTTAGCATGGCTGAGGAGGTCTGGCTTCGTGGACTGTACCAAAACATTGCATCTACAAAGTAACACAAGCTTTTCGAGGCAGTTAGCATATAAGACCTCCTTAAAACATGAACTTGTGAAGAATTTGCACAAACAGCACACATAACATTTACAAGAGTTATATTTTCTGTTATTATCAGCTTAACTGGGACACGTAGCCTGAAATTCCTCACTGTACAATATTGACGGCACAACGTGACCTTCCAAGGACAGTAGAACAATTTGTTCCCAGGACTGCAAAGTAAAAAGCATTTTAGCGATAAAACCTGTTATATTTTGTAATCCGGCATTAGCACGTAGGCACTTAATATTGTCATTTAACCACTAGTAAAACCATGGTCATAGCATCAGGGGTCGCAGGGGCCACTACCGCAACCTGCCCATTCTTCAGGGGGGCCTGCACAGCCTCCCTCTCACATTAACTTGTCACTGTACCTGTGTGGGTGGCAGGTTTACGAGAGGCCAAGCCAGCTGGGATGGGGCCACTGAATGGAGGAGGCAGGTCACTTGCACAGAATGTCTTATCCCCCTGTCTCCCAGCCCGTGTCCTCCCTGTCCCTCTATGAGCTGGTCCTGCCCCCTCCTCCCTTGTCTCATCTCCTCACCTCTCACTCCAGGTCAGTCCACCTCTGATCCCTTTGCCTTGGTGTTCTATTATTGCCCTTCCCACCTGTGCTCAGTCATGGCAGGGGACCAGTGGGGGGGGGGGGGTTACATGCCAAAGATCCTACAAGAAAGTTCATCAAATGGTGAGCATGGGGGGAGGAGAAGGGGATGTGGAGGGACTGAAAACATTTTACAGTCAAGGACACTGAGAGGGTTGGGGGATTCTACATATTAAGGGGGACTGAGACTTCCCTGGACTCCCCATGTACTGAGGACATCCCATGTGTGGGGGAGTGACAGGAGCCAGCATGGGGGAGGGGTGAGTCCCTGGCATACTGGGACTTGTAGTGTACAGGCAACAGGGAGATCCCTGTGTAACATGAAGGAATCCCAACACTGTTGTAGTGTTGGGAGCCAGAGGGGTCATAATGGCTATCCCACCCATGCTCCATGGGGCCTCCCTGTCACATTTGGTTCTACACCTGGATAGGGACAGCATATACAGAAACTGGCCCCGTCCATTTTCCTCCTGCAGCCGCTAAAACCATATTCTGCTCTCCCTTCTGCCGGTCCTATCCAGGTTACTCTCATTTCTGCCACCAAGACCCTCTGTGACTCCCCTGTCCCTGCCACAGCACTGCTGGCTAACCCCCTAACACCAGCTGTTGAAGGGGATCGTTTCAGGATGGAGAGCAGGGAAGGCGCCGGTAAATATGTAATTTACAAGCCCCTTCCTTTTCTGAATGAACACAGTGAGTGATCAGTACCAGTCACTCACTGTGTTCAATCATACTTGAAGCATAGTAAACAGTGTTTACTATGCTTCAGTTTGTGAATGAACAGGAAGACAGCTGTCACGTACCTGATTGGAGACTGAAATGACGAGGTCGGCCTCACTTGTGTCACTAGCCCTGACTCCACTGGAAGTGGAACAGAGGGTGTCTAGGGACCAGGGGGACAAGAGCGCCAGCAGATGTTGTTTGCAGCTCTTGCAGCTGGAGACTTTGGAAGACTGATGAACCTCCAATTCAGGAACAGTAGTGATATGCAGGGCTGGTATGGTGGGTCGCCAGGTGTGCACCAGAGTAAGACAGGAAGCTGGGATGGGAGACAGGAGCAATGTCATGGAATAGCCAGGGTCATCAACAGGCAGACAGAGAGGTACCAAATCATAAGCAAGCCAAAGTCAGGAGCAGAGCCGAGGTCAGGAACAAGTATCAAGCAGGAGAGTAATCAGAGTCAGGTCAGGAACAAGCCGAGTCAGCAACAAGGGAATCACACAGGAACCAGCAGGAAACGGGGAACAACTGAAGACCAGTCAGCACTCAGCACAGGCAGAGGCACTTTTGAAATAGTCCATCTGGCGCCAATCTTGCATGTGCGCGATTGCACATTTCTGTGCGCATGCGCACGACCGATCACTCTTCTCCAGACATTTCTATGCGCATGCACATTTCTATTTGCCAATCGTCTCACCGGGATTCCCTTACAACAGCGCAGAGCTCTTCTTCTGCGAAGCTGAGGCTGCAGAGATAGAGATTGAGGGTTGTGTTTTCAGTCACTTTCTCTGTCTCAAAAGTGAGACACCTGATGTTCCAGCAGAGGCCCCCCCAACAGGTTGCTAAAAACAAATGGTGAAAAAATAAAACTACTGACACTGTCCACTGCCCTACTGATCCCAGAGGTCAGGACTCTGTGCAGCCCAGTCAAGTTCCTCCACCCCAAACTCCCTCATCCATGTCTTTATGGACCTTGCTTTGTGCACTGGTGCACAGTCATGTTGGAACAGGAAGGGGCCATCCCCAAACTGTTGAGAGCATGGAATTGTCCAAAATGTCTTGGTATGCTGATGCCATCAGAGTTCCCTTCACTGGAACTAAGGGGCCAAGCCCAACCCCTGAAAAACAACCCCACACCATAATCCCCCCTCCACCAAACTTTACACTTGGCAAAATGCAGTCAGGCAAGTACCGTTTTCCTGGCAACTGCCAAACCCAGACACGTCCATTGGATTGCCAGAAAGAGAAGCATGGTTCGTCATTTCAGAGAACACGTGTCCACTGCTCCAGAGTTCTGTGGCTGCATGCTTTACGCCACTTCATTCAACGCTTTGCATTGCACTTGGTGATGTAAGGCTTGGATGCAGCTGCTCGGCCATGGAAACCCATTTCATGAAGCTCTCTACGCACTGTTGTTGTGCTAATCTGAAGGCCACATGAAGTTTTAGAGGTCTTTAGCTATTGACTCTGCAGACAGTTGGCGACTTCTGCGCACTGTGCGCTTCAGCATGCACTGACCCCGCTCTGTCATTTTACATGGCCTACCACTTCATGGCTGAGTTGCTGTTGTTCCCAGTTGTCATGGAATATTTAGTAGCCAGGAAATTTCACGGATGGACTTATTGCACAGATGGCAACCTATCATGGTACCACGCTTGTATTCACTGAGCTCCTGAGAGCGACCCATTCTTTCACAAATGTTTGTAGAAGCAGTCTGCATGCCTAGGTGATGATTTTATACACCTGTGCAGGCCCGGACTGGCCATAGGGCACAGAAATGAACAGAAATTTTCAGAAGGGGACACAGACAGGAAAAAACTGATATGGGTGTTAACTGATCACTGCTACACTATCCAAAACACAATGATTTGCCTATATACCCACCCTAAAGAGTAACTCCAGCAAATCCTTCTTTGTCAGCGCTCTGTCTCAGTGGCCTATGTACAGTAATGTACGTAGATCACCCTGAGGTGAATGGCTCAAGAAAAGTGAAGTTACTCTTTAACCACTTGCCCTCTGGAACATTCCCCCCCCCTTCTACTTTTTGTTCTGCGCTACTTTAACTGACAATTGTGCAGTCATGCAATACCTGTCTTGCTGCATATCTATACTGATATGGACGGGGTAATGTGTTAGTAATGTAAGAATGCCCCATTGTTTGATGATAATGAAAATTAGCAACCTACAAAGGACTGAATGCAAAGACACCCCGAAAATCAAAGTGAAAAAATGATGCAGCAGGCGAGTCCGTTTTGCTGAAATTTCATTGCAGCAACTCAAAATGGTCCTGAGTAGTCTCATTGGCCCCCACATGCTTGTATGCATGCCTGACAACATCGGGGCATGCTTCTAATGAGACGATGGTTGGTGTCCTGGGGTTTTTCCTCCAAGATCTGGACCAGGGCATCACTGAGCTCCTGGACAGTCTGAGGTGACACCTGGAGGCGTTAGATGGACCGAAACATGATATCTCAGAGGTGTTCTATTGGATTTATGTCAGGCCAGCGTGGCGGCCATTCAATGGTATCAATTCCTTCATCTTCCAGGAACTGCCTGCATATTCTCACCACATGAGGCCGGGCATTGTTGTGCACCAGGAGGAACCCAGGACCCACTGCACCAGTGTAGGATCTGACAATGGGCCCATGGATTTCATCCCGATACCTAATGGCAGTCAGGGTGCCATTGTCTAGCCTGTAGCGGTCTGTGCGTCCCTCCATGGATATGCCTCCCCAGACCATCACTGACCCACCACCAAAACGGTCATGCTGAAGGATGTTACAGGCAGCAGAACGTTCTCCATGGCTTCTCCAGACCCTTTCACGTCTGTCACATGTGCTCAGGGTGAACCTGCTCTCATCTGTGAAAAGCACAGGGCGCCAGTGGAGGACCTACCAATTCTGGTGTTCAATGACAAATGCCATTCGAGCTCTATGGTGCCGGGCAGTGAGCACAGGGCCCACTAGAGGATATCGGGCCCACAGGCCACCCTCATGAAGACAGTTTCTGATTGTTTTGTCAGAGACATTCACACCAGTGGCCTGCTGGAGGTCATTTTGTGGGGCTCTGGCAGTCCTCATCCTGTTCCTCCTTGCACAAAGGAGCAGATACCGGTCCTGCTTATGGGTTAAGGACCTTCTACGGCCCTGTCCAGCTCTCCTAGAGTATCTGCCTGTCTCCTGGAATCTCCTCCATGCTTTTGAGACTGTGCTGGGACACACAGCAAACCTTCTGGCAATGGCACGTTTTGATGTGCCATCCTGGAGAAGTTGGACTGCCTGTGCAACCTCTGTAGGGTTCAGGAATCACCTCATGCTACCAGTACTGAAATTGACCCTAGCCAAATGCAAAACTAGTGAAAAACAGTCAGAAAAGATTAGTAGGGAAACAAATGTCAGTGGCCTCCACCTGTAAAACCATTCCTGTTTTGGGGGTTGTCTCATTGTTGCCCATCTAGTGCACCTGTTGTTAATTTCAGTAACACCAAAGCAGCTGAAACTGATTAACAACCCTCTCTGCTACTTAACTGACCAGATCAATATCCCAGGAGTTTAAATGACTTGATGCTATAATCAAAAAGCGTTCCTTTATTTTTTTGAGCAGTGTACATGATTCTGCACTGAACGACCGTCCTTTAGCATTATACCTGCTATAGGGCTGGTGACAAGTGGTTAAAGCTTAACTCCAGGCACAAAAACATTCATTTAACTGTGTTCTTCAGTAGCCACAGTACATTTAAAACCATGTTATGTGCACCAAGGTGGGGCGGAGTCATGTACGATTTCTGAGCAGTGCGGTCTGGTTCTAAAGGAAAGATATATTTTTTTTTAATAACACACATTGATGTTACTTTGTAAAAGAAGCAGTGACATCACCATCATTGTGCTGTACATAGCCTGAGTAGAGAGCAAAACTGTGGGAGGGACTCAGCAGGCTCCACCCACTAAAGGCTATCTGCAGAAACTACAGGTGGGGGGCGGAGACAAGACCAGTCACCCTGCACAAGGAAAGAGAACAGCACTGACCGGTCTTCAAACCAGGAAGCTGCCAAACAGATTATTAAGAGAGAAAAATGAGACACTCAGCCAGGGGCGGACTGACAACTCATGGGGCCCCCGGGCAATAGGGGATCATGGGGCCCCTGTGTCCTTGCCCAAACTCAAAAAAGCCTATGAAAAAGGTACCAGGGGCATCTCATGGGGCCCCCTACTGACCCCGGGCCCTCGGGCAGTGCCCGAGTTTCCAAATGGTCAGTCCGCCCCTGCACTCAGCTATAGATAGGAAATGTGAACGTGTGCTTTAAGAAATCCATTTTGTCACTGCTCATCTTTCCCATTTGTATTGTAAATGTAACATTTTGTTTATCTGCCGATGTAAATGTGAGTTACAGCGACGTCCCCGCAGGCGTTGGGCTCTTCCGTGACTTTACCTTTCCGCCTCTTATTTGCAGCTTTAGAGAGAGAAAGAAACAGACAATTCCCATTATTTTGACTTAAATACTGCAATCCATCTCCCACCTGCTGCCTTCCATGACAGTCCTCCGGCTAAAGTGATAAAGACTTTTAGGGCACAACTGTAACTTACGTAACAAATATTCCGCTGCGGTTGCTGCCACAGCAAGAAAACACCTAATGAAAAAAAACGGAATTTCATTTGTAACTTGACAGCTAGGTGACAATAGCTGCGCTCTCAGCGTTTTTTGGCATGAGTCTGCAAAGCTGCCAGATTATGACGCTCATCATAAAGGTGTCAAAGAGGCTCCAGATCCGTGGCATCCAACCTTTTTCCACAACGGGACGATGGTTCTGTAAGATCAGGAGGGCTATCGGGAAGATTGAAATATGAAAATGAAATACAGATTTAAAGTGAACTTTTGTTGGGAGAAATGTGGAGGTTGTCATCATTGAGCTTTTTCTGAAAATACTAGTTAACTGGCAGCCCTGATGATACTGTGACTTCAGTACTTGCTCAGTCACTGACCCGAAACCAGCATGTAGTCAGTGAAGACAGAAATCCTAATTTGAAGACTTGATCCAGGCCATCAACTGGGGAAGTATTGAAGCCATTTAATCAGCTAGAAAAAAAAATCAGCAGGGAGGTGGATGTCTATTTCAGGAGCACCGTTTATAAACAGCAATTCAGAAAAAAGTCGCAGGCACTCAGTGTGCCCTTTAAATGTCTTTGTTGAAGCTGTTGTTAGAGAATATGCATCACAGGCAAAACACACAAGGGCTCTGCGACTTATGACTGCTGTAATGGCCTCCCATGCTAGACTCCAGGACTTCTCCAGGGCTTCCCCCATCCTCTGGAACTCCCTACCCCAATCCATCAGACTATCACCTACTCTGCTCACCTTTAGGTGCACTCTGAAAACCTATCTCTTCAGGGAAGCCTACCCCGCCCTCAGCTAATACTGAACTCCTCTACTCTACCTACCACTCCATCCCCCACAGCTATTTCCTCCTGTACCACTATCCCCTCCCTCCTAGATTGTAAACTCCAAGTAGCAGGGCCCTCAATCCCCTCTTGTATTGAACTGTATTGTATTACTGTACTGTCTCGTGTACTGTCTCCCACCATAATGTAAAGCGCTGAGCAAACTGTTGGCGCTATATAAATCCTGTATAATAATAATCACAGGGATCACAAATGTAAACAAAGCTTGTGCTTACATCTGAGAGCCCACCCCTCCCTCCTCTGCTTGCTGATCTTCCTGATCCTCTTCATTCTTCCTAAGTGCTGGTTCACATATATGTGGTTTGGATGCGGTTTGAACCACATCCAATCTGCATGACATGTGAAAAAACACTGCGTCCTATGGTGCCCATTCACATATGTCCAGTGAAGCGCGGATTCAGTGCAGTTTGAAAACGAGTCCTGTACTATTTCTGAGCAGTGCAGTCTGGTTCTAGAGGAAAGATATATATATTTTTTTAATAACGCACATTGAAAAAAAGTGAAGGTGGTCTGAATAATTTATGAATACACTATATATATAGATACAACTAGGTCCATATATATTTGGACACAGGCACAATTTTAGTTTTTTGCAGGTATTTACCAAAACATATTCAAGCTCTACTTATATAATGGATATGGGCTGAAAGTGTGCACTCTCAGGTTTAATTTGAGGGTATGTACATCCAAATTGGAGGAAGGGTTTAGGAATTACAGCTGTTAAGAGTAGCCACCCCTTTTTCAAGGGACCAAAATTAGACAATTGAATCAAAAGCTGTTTCATGGCCAGGTATGGGCTACTCTTTCTTCACGTTATTTCTTCATCAATTAAGCAGGTTAAAGGTCTGGAGTTGATTCTAAGTGCGGTATTTGCACTTGGAATCTATTGCTGAGAACCTACATCATGCGTTCAAAGGAGCTGTCCATGCAAATGAAACAGGCCATTGTAAGGCTTCAAAAATGAAACAAATCCATCATAGAGATAGCAACAACATTAAGAGTGGCCAAATCAACAGTTTGGAACATTCTGAGGAAAGAAGAACGCACTGGTGAGCTCAGCAACATAAAAAGGCAAGGATGTTCATATGTCCATATATATATATATATATATATATATATATATATATATATATATATATATATAAATATATTTATTTTTTATTACAAGTTCTTTTGTTCTGAAAGCAATTGTGTTTTTTTTTAACTCATGTAGATTATTTGTATACTTTAAAGTGGCTCTAAAGAAAATATATTTTTTTAATAACAAACATGTTATACTTATCTGCTCTGTGCATTGTCTTCTTTATGGGTCCCCTGCAGGTGGTCCTAGCTCCTCTCCCCTGCTGAGTGCCCCCCTTAGCAAGTCTCTTGGTCATGCTTGGCCCCACTTCCCCACTCACTGGCTGTGATTGACAACAGTCAGAGAGCCAATGAGAAGACAGAGACCTGGGAGAGCCACTGCTCTCATGCACATTGCTGGATCAAGTTGGGGCTCAGGTAAGTATTAGGGGGGCCTGCATCCAGAAAGCTTTAGAATAGAATGCATTCAGGTAAAAAACCTAGAGCCTTTAGAACCACTTTAAGGCTCCATGTACACAAGCCTACCCTGACTGCCAGCCACGGGAAAACGCAAACCGCGGTACCGCGATTTTGCCTGCGGTTTTGTGTTTCCCACAGTCGGCGGTCAAAACGTTCCTATCCTGAATGAGATTCTTCTGTGTTCAGGAGAGAGAGGTTTAACCTCACCTAAAGGCGTCAGCTCCTAAACTCTGCTAAAAGCCTATCAGTACATGGACACATAGGTTTTATGGAGCTGAGTTTAGAAGCTGCTCATGTACATTGAGCCTAAAAGCCCCAGTTATTCTCAGCAGTTTTTGGTTTTAGTACAAATACAATTAAAATTTCTTTCTATCAAACCTAAAAAATAAACACAAATGAATTAAGTGACCACCGGTAGTAAGAAAAGGACATTTTTATTTATTATTTTTTTTTACGTAATCAAATTACAAACATGATTCATGGATGGTCCCAAAGAATTTGTAAAAGTAAACGGCAATTCCTATAAAATTCTAAATAAAAATACAAAAAAAGTGTCAACAGTAAGATATTCAGCCCAACACGGCAACAACAAATGCAAAACTGGAATGGTACATCATCGGTACACAAACACTGAACAACCAATGAGCATTACAAACCCACAATGTATAGTAATAACAATTGTTTGAAGGGTCACACCACACAGTTCTAGATGGGTATGAAACAGGGGCGGACTGACAACTCATGGGGCCCCCGGGCAACAGGGGATCATGGGGTCCCTGTGTCATTGCCCAAACTCAAAAAAGGTACCAGGGGCATCTCATGGGGCCCCCTACTGACCCCGGGCCCTTGGGCAGTGCCCGAGTTTCCAAATGGTCAGTCCGCCCCTGGTATGAAACTTAAATTACTCTCCGGGTTCTTATGTGTGTCCATGGGTCTGACAGTGAGATTTCTACAGCTGCTCTTCCCCCTGCCAAGGTTCCTTTGGAGGGGTCTCATTTTCTTTGTTAACCTATGTTACATTACAGATAATGCTACAGGAAGAGATGTGATGGTAAGGAGAAATATCCAGCAAAGAGCTCTCACTAATAGAGTCAGGACATATAACAAGCCATTTGGTAATTTAACCCTCTAGTATCCACCCTTAAGTAAAATGCTGGGGTACAACCCCAAAAAGGATATACAAACTCTAGAACAAAAATTGTATATATTAGTTTTCTCGTCTTTAGATGTGGTAGCTGCATTAGAATTCTTTTTTCGGGCTAAGAACACTTACCAGAAATGCAGTGCCCTTGTATAGAAATTAATACAATATCTTCCATTCAAGCTATGATCTGTAAACTACAAACTTCCCCAGCCTTGGGCATTGGGGAAGAGAAGAGGAAGACATGTCTGTAGTCCAAATCTGTAGAGCAGCTTAGGGTGGTTTCCTCCATAGATAAGCATAGGACAGTAAATGTGTTATCCACAAGATCACCAGGCAAAAATAAAGGGGAAAATAAGAGAAAACAAACGCAGCTAACACATCTAAGAATTGGTGATATGCAACTCAACGCAATTTTTTTTTGGGTTTAGATATGCTTTCAAATATGTTAAACACAATGCTGCAGTAACCTTTTAGCAATCAATAAGAATTCAGTTGTTAAAGAAGTGTTAGAATACATCATTCTTTTCACTAAACCCACAGTGGGGGAGACCAGAAGCGTTCCTAGGCTTTGTGCTTCCCAAGGCAGCACAGGAAATGCAACACCTGACCCAAGTGACGAGCCTTTTAACTGTGATATTCCCTGCACAGTTGCAGCAGAATTTGACAGTTTAGACTTGGCAGGTCAAATTGGTGGTGTCTGGAACCCATCCCACCCTCTACACGTCTTTTTTTTTTTATTTAGGGAGCATACATGAAATGGATGTAACATCATGTTACTGTTCAGGTTCTTCTGCAAACTAACACTATTGATTGGAACTCCAATGGTTTGTATTTGAACTTAATGGAGGCTGTGGCAATGAACCTTCATCAGCAGTGCACCACCGTTAACGGCCCCAACATTAGCCGGCAGAAGTAATCATCCAGATACTGCCCCTTTCTTTTCTCACCACAGTCTATATAATTTCCACCATGTATGCCCTATTTTGGATTGCTTTGTCTAGTAAGAAAGTCCTGCAGGTACACTTGGACCTAGCATCATGGTCATCCCCAGTACATTAGCGGCAGCGTAGCTCTGGGGTTTAGACGTATCCACTGTTAAGCTGCACTTGCTGCACCTTGGGTGGCCCTGTTACATTTTAAGCTGATTGTAGTTGCAGCAGAATTTGACTGTATAGATTTGGCCAAACCTGTACAATTCAATTGTTTTGTATTAAAGAGCATACGTGGATTGAGGTCAGGAAATGTTCTATAGTCATTAAAACCATGCTTTTTTGTGTAATTTTGCAGTCTCCCGCATACACACTGCACTATCCAGAGACAGAACTGCGCATGCGCCAGTCTTGGGAGGGGGAGAGCGATTGTCTCAGTGATGTTGAGAGTGCACCCAACGCATGGGACATCCCAGGTCACAGGCAAGTCAGAGATGATTGATCCCAGTAGTCATTTTTCATCCAGGCCACAGATAAATCACAATGGGCCTACAGGCATGACAATTAAATTTGAGTTTTTTTTAAAGCTCCACAGTGTTTTTAAAAGTACAGGGGCACCCTTGACTGCATAGCGCATTTTACTGCAAAGGTGAACTAACCCTTTAAGCTGACCTCCAGGAAGATATTAACGGCCCATTATGGGGAAACAAATTGTGTTCTGGTAACTGGGTGAATTTATACCCGCAATGATAGTATTCAATATATAAATTGCTTTTTATTTTACATGTCTTTCTTTATATACTTGTCTCTACATTTGTATGCAGGCTACACTGTCCAACAAAAATGACAGCTACAGTGGTTGGAACACACTGCCAGGGGTGCTAATGATGGTCAGCTTTTAGTCATATGGTTTGAAGCATTTCCAAAAAATGTTGCCCCTAATTTTTGAAAAAAAGTGTTAGCTGGAGTTAAGCTTTAATTTGTTGCTTACTTAAAGAGGAGCTTCAGTTTTTCTTTTTTTTTGGACAAATACTGTAGCTGTAGTACCGCCTTCTTGCAGCCAGTTCTTCTTACCACTGCGGGTACCCAGCACCATCAACTTGGTATGGGAGCTGGCTTTCTCAGGAACCATAGTCGGGTCCCCACTACACAAGCGTGAGCTTGCACGGTGCTCTGTAAGGGGTCATGCAGCCTGGGGAGATGAGGACGCAGCAAAGGGACATCTACCTTGCCTAGAAAAGGAATGGAGAAGTGGGAACCCCTCAAAAAAAATCAGTTCTTGCCCCCCTCCCACACCCCCAAAAGAACCTCTGACTCATTTACAGGCTGACAGAGGGTGCAAATTGGTTATACTTCACTTTTTGAGTGAAGTTCTTCTTCAAAGTCTATCCAAAACTACATGTCTATGTTATATTACCCTGTCCACAGGGTGACAACCAGGCCTTTTTTCAGTGGGAACGCAATTCCAGCACCTCCAACACCAAATGTATAAAATGGCAAGTGGTGCTGGGGTGTTCTGGAGGGTCTACTGTTGCTGGCTGCTGAGGGATCTATTGTTGCTGGGGAGGTCTATTGTTTCTGGCTGCAGGGGATCTATTTTACAGCTTTTCTTGCTATCAATAATAAATTCCATATAAATTAGCACCAGAAAATACTTGGTTCTGAGTTCTCTATAAGGGGCAGTACTGCGAGGTGGGTAGGAGGTGGGACCAAGGAACAGTGGTTGGAGGTGAGTAGGGGTTGGAGAAAAGGAAAGACTCAGTAAGGAGTACCTGCACCTATTCTCTGAGAAACAAAGCCCTGGTGACAACGCATGGGTAATTATGTTACAGAAAACAGTGTTGTCACACTGTTACAGGAAGTGGTGAAGCAATTGGTCTTCTGGCAGGATCATCAGGTGATAAAAATATGTTGCATAGAGGAGGGGGACAAAAACTGTTGTGTTATTGCTATTGACAGACTATATATACAGACTATATATATTTTTTTTCTTATAGTATGACTTTAAATTTAACTTTAAATGTAAATGGTATAAGCCCCTGAATCTGCATTCATGTTAGGAATAGTGGACCAATAGTTCAATAAAAGTGCCTTGGTGGTCACCGAGCCAGTGTCATTGGACAGTAGAATGACATTTGCTGTGGCTTACCCATGAAGTCTAAAGCTGGCCATACACATGTAGATTTTCGGACAAGAATATTTGTAAGAAAAAAGTCGTATGAAAATTCATTGAACATTCAATAAATGGATGAGTGTCATTCTAAAATAGTTTTTTGCATTTAACATTTGATTTTAAAATGAATGTCATTTCTAAACGATGACCACATACACTGGCCGAAATTTTGTTTGATCGAGAAAAGTTTTCCATCCTGCCCCTTTGAATTTTGCCGTAACTGCTGTTGAAAGCGAACATCAATTTGAACCCACCAATGATTTAGAAAATCAAACGAATAATCTTGAAACAAAAATTCTTGAACAAAAATCTATATGGGTATGGCCAGCTTAAGGGAATCAACTCCCAGTAAGAAAGTGAAACTAGGATGTAATGGCGTTCGGTAGGATGTAATGGCGTTCGGTATTGGCGCTCTTGGACCCCTGCTCTTTGCCCCCCTTTTTTTTTTTTCACCTCTTTCTTCCTTTTTCTCTCTTTCTCTGTTTTTGGTGTGACTGGACAGCTGCATTTAGTTGTTATAGTCAGTTACATTAATGTTTTGTAACTTATGTGCCATTGATATCCCCTGCGTGGGCGTACCTTTTGCCCTGTTGGCGTTAGAGCACTGTTTTTCCTTTTTTTTAATTTTGCATTTTGTTTATCTGTGCAATTGATAGCCCCTGCGTAGGCGTGTTTTATTGTCTCTGTTTTATACTGTTTAAAAAATTAATAAAAACCATTGAAATAGAAAGTGAAACTAAATCAGAGAGGCACACAGAAGAGGCTTTTCTAGTTACCAGTGGGCATCTTGTGATGCTTTTAGACAAGACTTTTACTGTTTACATTTTTAAACACTGCATATTGATTCACATTAGGCAGCACTGTCCATGGGGACGCTTCTGATCTACAAGTCTCTGCATACATAATAATACATAGGTATGGATGTGTGCTACATACAAATGAGGCACTATGTGCCGTACACTAAGAGGTATTGTGTGTCTGAAGTAGATATGTATAAAATGAGCCACTCGCTACAAACTAAAAAAATAGATAAGTAGAAAAATACTTACATTATCATTTTTCTCATGCATCGTAAAAAAAAAAAACAGCAATTCAAAAGAGCAACTTCAGTTATTTGTCTACAAAGAGGAATATTATTTAAAGCATAATTGTGTCAAGTATTCCTTCACAGTATTGATTGCTTATTACAACAGTGATCATGAGATGCTTGGTACATGGATGAAGTCCATTGACTGGGCCAAAGGGGTTCCCATTGCTGCTCCCAACCCGTGTTTTATATCAAGTCCATAGCATCTGGATTAACTATTGTATTCTTTACATAAATACGTTTTCAGTTCCACAAGTATAATGAATTACCTTTTTATTTGTGTTGTTTTTGAAATGTCCATAATATAGCTGAAAACTAAAATCAGACTAACAGTGATGAGGGTGACAGCTCTGTAAACTGATGGGTGGGGAGAATTTATGTGGGCTGACGGGAAGGAGATTATGGTTGGATATTTTGCAAATGAAATAAACAAAGGAGTAAATTTTGGCTAAAAATAGTAAAATACTATTTACAAAGAAAGGTATGACTGTAAAATGAACCTGTTAGATATATCGGGATGTACGGACAAATAATAATGCCATTGTACACACCTTCCAATAATCCTGTGATAGCTTCGTAGGGAGTTCCTGGATAACAGGCCCATACTACACACAAGGCCTTGACTTCTTTCTTTGAGTTTAGCCCGCCCCTGCAGAACACCTCAGGGGCCAATAGAGGCTCTCCGATTGGCTGTAATACTGTGTTGGCAAGGACAGTTCCAAGAGGAGTGTGGCTTAGCTGATAGTCAGGAGGAAGTATGTGTCTGGGTTACAGGAGCTACTTGGTGGACTAAAATAAAAGGTACTTCCAGACAAGGTGACTACATTTTGGCTGTATTGTTAACCTTTTATCAATGAAATGGGTCTATGTCCATTGAGAAAAGGACAGTCTGAGTGATTGCAGGAGCATACCAGAGGATAGAGGAGCAACATAGGGTACTGTTGGTGAAGCATAGAAAGCCGAACTACTACAGAGTGAGCCACAAACTGCATGGAGACATGAGGGTTACAGAGCTGCACAGGGCGCCCTAGTAGTTGCCAGATGACACATGATGCTCTGTGTGCACTGGAATCATGGGCCACAAGGGCACACAGGGGTCACTACATGATGTTCTGGAAGACACTGGAGTCATGGGCCACAGGGGCACACTGGGGTCACTCACTAGATGATGTTCTGGAAGACACTGGAGTCATGGGCCACAGGGGCACACTGGGGTCACTAGATGATGTTCTGGAAGACACTGGAGTCATGGGCCACAGGGGCACACTGGGGTCACTCACTAGATGATGTTCTGGAAGACACTGGCGTCATGGGCCACAGGGGCACACTGGGGTCACTCACTAGATGATGTTCTGGAACACACTGGAGTCATGGGCCACAGGGGCACACTAGGGTCATTCACTAGATGATGTTCTGGAAGACACTGGAGTCATGGGCCACAGGGGCACACTGGGGTCACTCACTAGATGATGTTCTGGAACACACTGGAGTCATGGGCCATAGGGGCACACTAGGGTCATTCACTAGATGATGTTCTGGAAGACACTGGAGTCATGGGCCACAGGGGCACACTGGGGTCACTCACTAGATGATGTTCTGGAAGACACTGGAGTCATGGGCCACAGGGGCACACTGGGGTCACTCACTAGATGATGTTCTGGAAAACACTGGAGTCATGGGCCACAGGGGCACACTGGGGTCACACACTAGATGATGTTATGGACAATACTGGAGTCATGGGCCACAGGGGCACACTGGGGTCACTCACTAGATGATGTTCTGGAACACACTGGAGTCATGGGGTGCAAGGGGCGGACTAGGGTCATAAGATGACACAGGTTATTCTGTGATGCACTGGTATCACAGGGTGCACTGAGGTCACTAGATGATGCAGAATGCTCTGGGATACAGTAAAGCACACAGGGTCATGAAGTCACAAGAAGACACAGGATGATCTGAAGCTCTGGGGTGCAATGGTGTCACAGTGTTTGGGGGCTTGCAGAGGGTCACAAGAAGACACAGTATTCTCTAATGCTTTAGGGTACAATGGTGTCACAGATGCACAGGGGCATGCTGCGGGTCATGAGAAAACACAGAATTCTCTGGATGTGTTGTGTCATTGGCACATGGTGGGTCACAAGAAGACAAAGGATGCACTGGGGCTCACTGGTCTCATGGGCACACAGGGGCACCCTGGTGGGTCACAAAAATACACAAGATGCTCTGGGTTGTGCTGGTGTCATAGCTGCACAGGAGCTTGCTGGGGGTCACAAGAAGACACAGGATGCTCTGGGAGTGTTGGTGTCATGGTTGCACAGGAGATTACTGGGGGTCAAAAGAAGGCACAGGATGCTCTGGGGGGTGCTGGTGTCACAGGTGCATAGACGCACACTGGGGGTCACAAGAAGACACAGGATACTCTAATCTTCTGGAATGTGCACACAAGGGCACATGGGGGGAGGGTCACAAGAAGACAAAGAATGCACTGAAGTGCACTGGTGTCATGGGCGCACAGGGGCAATCTATGGGTCACAATAATACACAAGATGCTCTAGGTGTGTTGGTGTCATGGGTGCACAGATGTTCGTCGGGGGTCACAAGAAGGCACTGGATGCTCTGGAGTGTGCTGGTGTCATGGGTGAACAGGAGCACGCTGGGGGTACAAGAAGACCCAGGATACTCTGAGATGTGCTGGGACACAGGAGCTTGCTGGGAGTCAAAAGAAGACACAGGATGCTTTGGGTGTGTTGGTGTTATTGTTGCACAGGAGCTCAATGGGGGGGGGGGGGTCACCAGAAGACACAGGTGAGCGCTGGGGTTCAAAAGAACATGGAGGATGGGGTGCACTCGTGTTACATGTGCACAGGGGTACACTGTGGTCACAGGATGCTCTGAAGATTGGGGGTACACTTGTTAGGTACTGCAGCAGGGAGCTCAGCTAAAGTGTAGCATTACATTACCTGAACCCTGAGCCACACACATCACTCTGCAATTTAATCACGAGAACTGTCCCCCTATTGGATATAGCATTGATCAGGAGAACTGTCCTCTTATTGGATATAGCACTGATCAGGAGAACTGTCCCCTTATTGGATATAGGACTGATCAGGAGAACTGTCCCCTAATTGGATATAGCACTGATCAGGAGAACTGTCCCCTTATTGGATACAGCATTGATCAGGAGAATTGTCCCTTTATTGGATATAACATTGATCAGGAGAACTGTCCCCTTATTGGATACAGCACTGATCAGGAGAACTGTATCCTTATTGGATACAGCACTGATCAGGAGAACTGTCTCCTTATTGGATATAGCACTGATCAGGAGAACTGTCCCCTAATTGGATATAGCACTGATCAGGAGAACTGTCCCCTTATTGGATACAGCATTGACAAGGAGAACTGTCCCCTTATTGGATATAGCACTGATCAGGAGAACTGTCCCCTTATTGGATACAGCATTGATCAGGAGAACTGTCCCCTTATTGGATATAGCACTGATCAGGAGTACTGTCCCCTTATTGGATCTAGCATGGATCAGGAGTACTGTCCCCTTATTGGATCTAGCATGGATCAGGAGAACTGTCCCCTTATTGGATCTAGCATGGATCAGGAGTACTGTCCCCTTATTGGATATAGCACTGATCAGGAGAACTGTCTCCTTATTGGATATAGCACTGATCAGGAGAATTGTCCCTTTATTGGATATAACATTGATCAGGAGAACTGTCCCCTTATTGGATACAGCACTGATCAGGAGAACTGTATCCTTATTGGATACAGCACTGATCAGGAGAACTGTCTCCTTATTGGATATAGCACTGATCAGGAGAACTGTCCCCTTATTGGATATAGGACTGATCAGGAGAACTGTCCCCTTATTGGATATAGCACTGATCAGGAGAACTGTCCCCTTATTGGATACAGCATTGATCAGGAGAACTGTCCCCTTATTGGATATAGCACTGATCAGGAGAACTGTCCCCTTATTGGATATAGCACTGATCAGGAGTACTGTCCCCTTATTGGATCTAGCATGGATCAGGAGAACTGTCCCCTTATTGGATCTAGCATGGATCAGGAGAACTGTCCCCTTATTGGATCTAGCATGGATCAGGAGTACTGTCCCCTTATTGGATATAGCACTG